>NC_133757.1:115759329-115924329 GCF_036562045.2 Rhinolophus sinicus
GCCATTCCATTCAGTCTCCTATGTGAAATCTGCATTTTCTATTATAATGATGACTTATTTCAGCCATGATTCAACAAGATTATATCAGTTTCTTTGGAAACGTTCTCTATCTTGACTGTATTATCGTCTAGGCACTGGTTGCGATAGTGATACAGTTTAGTAAGATCTACTATGAGGGGGGACTGTGTTAAGGGCATGTGAGATCTTGGTATTGTTTCTTATAATTATATTAGAATATACGATTACCTCAAAATAAAATTTATTTCAAAAATTGAAACAAAAAAATGTCAACACTTAATAGCTTATTGTATTAAGCTTAGCAGCTTAATACAGTAGAAATCATTCATGTGCTAGAAAAATATAATTTAGATAGGACTCAGTGAGGATAGCTTTTCTCTGCTCTGTGATGTCAGATTAGAGTCAAACTAGAGTCCGTAAAACTTGGGAGAAGCCAGTCCAGGTGACTGTCTTGTGTCTGGCTGGTCAGGTGGCGCTGGCTGTATGTTGACTGAGAGCTCAGCTGAGGGTGTTTGCTTCCCTGTAAGTCTGTTCCTATGGTTGCTTGGGCTTCCTCAGATCTAGATGGCTGGTTTCCTAAAAGATGGGTTGGAAGCTGATGGACCTTGTGACTGAATGACTTTCTCAGAGTTACAAAGAGAAACGTCTTTTCAGTCATCAAAGCAGTTGCTGACACTACCTAAATTAAATCTCGATCAGAGGAGCAAAGTGGGTGTACAGGAAGCCTCAGGATGGATTGGGCCACATTGGAAAACCCGTTACCAACACAACCTGCCCTCTGTCCACAACAACTGAGTTTATGTTTTAAATCTATTCCACCTCTTGTCAACAGCTTGAAGATGACTGTCAAGAACTGTGAAGGGGTCTGAGATTTTACCTTACTTGCAAGTTAACAAATTAACCTGTCACAATTTCTTGAATGCTAGAAGATTCCTTGTAAGAAACAAAGCACCATTTAATACTTGTATCAATTGCTGTGAGTCATGGGATGTGTTCTATGCTAGTACTTTTAAGCCCTGATTTCCCCAAGCAACATGACTTAGATAAGATAGTGCCAGCACATGTTGGGGTTTGCATTACTGCTCTTATATCCAAGGCCAAAAGCTTAGCACTTTTTGAGCAAGTAGCAAATATCCTACAAACAGCCACAATCCTGCCCAGTCCCTCCTCTTCACCCCTGCCTCCAGGAAGTAAACACACACAGGGTAGTTCCAGTGTGGTTGTCTTGACATACCTAGATGCCTGTGTAGCTATAAAAACCGCTCAGTGTAAACCGTGCCCTCGGGCACACTCACAATGATGTACAGGGATGCTTCAGTCCACGGCAAACCCCCTCTCCCAACATGTCTATATCTGCTCATTTAGTATTTGCTTTACTTATAGATACATATCTGAAATGTGTCCTTCACAGATGTTTTGAATTTGCTTCAAATCCAAAGAGGCATTGCTTCAAAGAAATTCAGCATTTTGACTTGCTAAATTAAATTCTCAGTGTGACATTTTTTCAGACCATCTTTGTTTTGTTCATGTTTGTAGTCCCCAAATCTCAGCAAAGTACTTTATTTGCCACTCAGCACCTAAGTTTGTGATAACTGATTTTCCTGGTCCTCCTCCTAGAGGTCTGTTTTAGAATACATTGGCAAGGGTTGTTTGGGATTACCGCTTTACTGGTGGTAGAACTTCTCTGAGATTTTCCAGCCAAGCCCTGAATTCTGTCTCCTTTTCTTCATATTTTGTGAGACTTAGTCACCAAATTTCAGCTTTGCTAATTTTGCAAATGCACTCAGAGCAAAGGCAGCTGCTTATCTTTCTTAATTCTTGATGCCATCATCTTTCTTATTTTATTTGGTTTGACAATTACTTAATATTTGCCAGCATATCATTTAAAATACATTTCACTTAAAATTTGTAGTTGTCAAAGGGAGGGCTATTCTACGTCTCCTGACACTCATAATATTGGAACGAAGGACCCTCCTTTACTTATTTTTGTAAGACATTACTTAATATAAAGCCTGAAGAACTTCTCATGACACAATGTGAGATTTAAGATCATAGGAGATTTCATGGTTTGTTCATTTTTCTTATAACTTACATAAGAGATCTCATGAGAGTGGAACAATGTTAACTTTGTTTTATCATGCTCAGCTACTGACAGTTTAGCAAGTCTGTATGTTTATAGTTCAAGGAAGAATTGTAAGTCGGAAAATGGCTCACGATTCTCCTTTACTTCTGTCTTGGGTCTGTCCAGAGTTCCTTGGTATATGTGCACGTGAATGGCCTGATTGTTTTTTGTCTTGTAGTATAGGCTGTTTAGTAGTTAGAATGTATGCCTAAGTGTTTGTAAAATAACACATTAGGATTAAAAGGAAATCAAATAATTTATTTTAATATTGGGATAAATTTAGCGAAGATCTTGTTCAAAGCCTTTTTTATCTATCTCAAGGGTGAATAAAAGGAGACTTTTTAGAAGCTTAGTCTTCAAGCCGCTTGGTATTTAACATGTAAATTTAGGTTTGTGGAAACTAGAATCTGAGACTAGGGTCAGTGACTGCCTTACATTATCAGAATAGTGAATGAATAACTCTATCTTTCCTTTGAAAAGTTTTATAACACGTCCAACGTTGAGCACCCACAAAGTTGAGAATGCTTGACCATGAGTTGAGAAATATTTCAATAGATCTCACAGTCTATCCTTCTGAACCTAATACTTTCTCCATGGATGCAGAAGATAAGAGCATTAGCTCACCACTTTTTAAGCACAGGGATTTAGCAAAACAGAGTACACTTAATTGTCAACCACATTATTATGGTGGCAAGCAACCTCTTCTGTAACTACAATCATAACTATAGAATGGACGAGGGAAATCTGTATTAGCTATGAAAAATAAGGAGGTGTCATTGGTGGTCCTAAATCTTTGGAGAAACACATGTAAGTAAGAAAGAGACTACTTATCCTAAATCCAGAGATGGGAAATTAATAGTATTCAAAGTGTGCCCTACTAAAAACATAGAAAACATAGATAACATGTAATTTTGAAAATCCTTTCACATGAAAAAAAGTTTGCAAGAAAAAAGAAAAGTTTCAGATAGACATGGAATCCCTCCTCTGTCTTTTTTCTTCCTTCTGTGGAAAATTTTTGTGGGAACAAAATGTCTTTTGCTTCAGCAGGATGAGAATGTAAAACATCATTGATTCATAGACACAGTTAAGGGTTGTCTGTGTTTTAATATATTATTTTATTTTTGTGACAAAATCTTTACAGCTCATAGATACACTCAAAGGCATGTCTTGAATTCAAAGGTCTGTTTTGGAAAATCAGTGATTTTTTTTTTTTTTTTTTTTTAATAACTGTAGAAATAAACAGAAAGAGATGAATTAAAAAATATTTTGTTCAAATTTAAATGATATTCACATTACCTTTCAACATTTCATTACATAGTTTCCATTTGTAGCAATATACAAGAATTAGTTGTTTTCATTTTTCTACAAAACTCGACTTAATCACCATATGTGGAGCCAGTGATAGGAGCTCTGACTCTATAACTGTCAAGCTGTTTAGTTTTAAACAAGACAATTAACCTGATTTTCTTCAAAGGACACAGTGTTTAAGATATGGTGATTTGGATCCAAACAGAATGGGCCTGGAGTATTTGATTCATGCCTTACCAACTGAATTGGATTCCAAAAACCATATAAACTCTGATGCACAGTTGTCTTACCTTTAAAATGTGAATAATAATACCTCCATGATAGTTTTGCTGTAAGGATTTCTTAAAATAATATATAAATATTCAGTAAATACTGTAAGACTTCAGTAAATAGTAGCTGAGATATATTATTTTAATATTTCAATTATTGATATTAACCTTACAGTGTTTTGGAAGGGCAAATTAAATATACTATTTAAAGTATAGCTCATGTTTCTTTAAAAAGAGTAGTTTTCTTTCATTGTTCCTAATCTGCCTACATCTATTGGTAATAATATATTATTCTCTATAATTAGCAAAACAAACAAACAAACAAAAAACTATGGGGTAAATTAATAAAAAAAAGTATTTAAATGAAGTGTGTTTGATTTGTTTTAAGATCAAATTTTAAATTAGCCCATGCATTAGGACCAATTGTATCTGTCAATTGTATTGAGGTGCAGAAAATGTGGGTAACTGCCTGTATGCACACAATTAATATGCAAAAGATGTGGGGTATAAAGTTAGAAGGACTGCTTTCATAGCCTGTACTATTAAACCAAAAAGTTACAGCTCTCTTGGCTTGCGAGCACCCAAATTGAGGATGTAAATTATAATGAAATTTCTTGTTGTCAGATCATATCATTAGCATGTCCATGTCAATCTGGCTTAAAAAAGGCTTTTGCTAATTCATTTGCATATCCTTGGTTAGTCCAGAATTTTGTCAGATCTTTTCATTATTATTGCACAAGTTTTTGACAGTGAAAAACAACTTTTAATTGTTTTAATATCACACATTTTTAAGTGGGATTTTCCAATTCTATAAAATAAAATGTATACTGATTATTGCAAGATATTTCTAGGTGAGACAGAGTCATATTGTTGTCTAGATCAGTTACAGAAAATAAACCTTATACTATTTATCCATCAAATGATTAAGTTGATTTTTTTTCAAAGGCCCCAAGGAAAATTGACTTTTTTGTGATACTATTTTTGCGAGCCACTGTTTAATAAAAATGAACATTGCAAATATAATACATGTAGATCAAACATAAGTGATCTTGATATGCTCAAGTTTTAAGCATAATCTATTCATCCGAAAATCATGAAAACATTTCTTGAAAGGTTATTTGATCATTAGCTTCTTTGTTACTATTTACAATCATAATTTTACTGTTTTATTATTATTATTTTGAATTCTTTAAAGAATTAAAACTGATATTATCTCCAGGGTTTTAAAAGGAGTTTAATAACTGTCAGTTGGATAAGAGCAACTTTGGCCATAAAAAAAAAAACCACAATAGTTCTTGCATGGAACTCAAAGGGATTCTTTTATACCCTCAAAACATTTAATGAATCCTTACAAACATCATTAATACTAGTTAATTGAAGATCCAGGAATAATAATGGAAAATGCAAGATTTTAGGGAAATACAGGGGCTTGTGAAAAAATTACGTATTTTTTGTTTGTTTTAAACTTTTATTATTATTTCCTGTTATCCCAATAGCTTTGACTAATATGAAATAACTAGTGCTTATATTTTTTAATTGAGGTATAATAGCCATACAACTTACATTAATTTCAAGTGTACAATATCATGATTCAATATTTGTATATATTGTGAAATGATCACATCTAGTTAATAGCTATCACCATACATGATTACAGAACTTTTTTCTTGTGATAAGAACTTTTCAGGTCTACTCTCAGCAACTTTAAAATATACAATACAGTATTGTTAATTGTAGTCATCATGCTATATATTACAGTCCCATGATTTATTCATTTTATAGATGGAAGTTTGTACCTTTTGACTCCTTTCTCCCATTTCATCCACTCCCCACACCCACACATCCCCGCCTCTGGAAACCACTATTCTGTTCTCTGTATTTATGAGCTTTCTTTTTTGTTTTGCCACATGTAAGTGGAATTTATACTCATATGGTCTTCCTGTATGACCTTTACGTTGAAAGACAATAGCTAATGATTTGCATCATTCTATGCTAGTCCTGATTAGCTTGAAATGTATCTCATATTTTTATGTCATAACTGGGGAAATTAAATATACATTCTAAAAAACAAACAAAAAAATCCAAAACAAAACAAAACAGAAAAAAAAAAAAGAAAAACAAGTGGAATGTTTATTTGCTTTATTTTTGTTGTGGTAGCTTTTAAAAAAATATTTCTCACTGATATATCAGTGTACTCATTCCCATTTATTCTCAAAATTCCATTTTTATAGTATAACCAATGAGATATTCCTTTGGAGGACAGTGATATGGTTTTTCAGTTAGATGAGCTTGCATTGGGTTTAAGCCAGGGGACTTGCTTTTTAACTTACTCAGAGAAGGAAATAAAGATTTCCATAGGAGAAGCCATGTAGTAAAAGAAACATAAATGTTTATGAAAGGCTGGGGAGAAGTATCTTTTTATTGACTCTACATACACAGGAGTGATTATGGTGCTGCTTTTGAGTTTTGTTTTGTTTTGCTTTTTTGGGGAGGTGGCACTTTTTTTTTTAATGTAAGTGAAAAGGATATATAAATTGGGGATAAGACATTACTTTAAATTCACAAAATCCGTAAAATGAGTATTTTGAGGAATTATGTGATTTTTTATTATTTTGAATGAATGGTAGTTAACATGTTTAATTTTATGCTATTTAACTTAAACAATATAACCGTCTATATTATCTATAAAAAGTAAACGTATTTTATTCTCATGCAATATGTTCAAGTAGCACCTTACTGAGTTCATTCTATAGCTATAAAGCAAATAGGAGTTATTCTGGGATTCATTTTCTTGGGTGAAATAAATACAGTAGTGAAGACATACAAAATACTTTAATGACTAAAGACAGACCATTAGTTGAAAATACAAGTTAAGAACTGTCAAGTTATCTCTGTTCTTTCAGTTGCTGGCTAGCTATCAAAGGCTCAGTAAATTTCCATCTGTGAACAAGTATAATCTATTGATACATGCACACTCATGAGATAGGAAGTATCACAGATGGGAAATTTGAGACATTACAAACTTAGATCGGCTTTTCTTGAGTGGAAATATTAGTAAGCTACAAACTACCTGATATTATTATAACAAAAAACAGTACTTAATAACTATTTTTTGAAATAATTTAAGAAACTGATTTATTCTCATTTTTAATTAAATGACACTTGATAAATGTATTTATAATATTTTTGTGTAAGAAACTTTTTTAAAGCTTTGAAGTTCAGAACATGCTAATGTCTCATTGTAGTTTGATTTGATTTTGCTGATACATTTCTCATCCTGAATTTGATCTAATTTAATGGACTACAGATTAGATAAGAGTGTTGTATCAATATTAATTTCCTGATATTAATTGCTCTGTGATTGTTCATGAGAATGTCTTAGAATGACATTGATGTTTTTAAGGGTAAAGGGTCACATCAAAGCATAGCATTATCTGCAACTTGTTCTCATTCTTTAGAAATAATAATCTCTAATCTCTATGTACATATATTTTTATATGATTGTTATATTTATAAATAGATGATAACTGATAGGTAAGTGATAGGTTAATAAAGCAAATGAGTAACAATAGAAACAATTTGTGAATCCGGTAAAGGACATAAGATAATATTCTTTAAATCATTCCAACTTTCCTGTAACTTCAATCTTATATCTAAATAAAACACTATGAAAGAACAGAACAAAATAAAACTAAACCACCAAGAAGGGCGTGGCATTTACTGCAGTTTATTTAGGTTTATGATCTCAAGCTTTCTCATCATTGCTGGATTCTGATGCTTTTACTTTGTTGCCTATTCCTTGGATATTTGTTTTGCCATAATCCCAAAATATAAAGTTAAAAGCTTTATTTGTAATAGTGACAATTGAAACAAGTCAAACATTGAACATATAATTTAATAATCATAGTCTATTTAGCTACACTTCCTTTACATAGTAATCACCATTTCATAGTTTTGTTTTATATTGGTGATGTTTTAATTCGTCTCCTTATGCACTAAAATACTCTATGGGATTTTTATAATAGAATTACACGTTGGTATGAAGCAAAGCTATCTTAGAAAAGAATAAGATTTACAAATCAGTATAGTATTGTTTTCATTTCTTACTGAGCACCAAGATATGTAACTTATACATTATCATTTTTCTCACTATTTGGAATCCCATTTTAATTTTAAATAACCACGTTACTACTTTCCCTTATTGATCTTGTCTCATACAAGCAAAACTAATTAAGTTTACCAAATTCCAGAGTGTTTGGTAATGTTAAAGAAAATAAAAAGAAACAACCGGCCTCAAGTGGGGTCCCTCGCCCCAGGACAGCAAATTAAGACTTAATTGCAGTTTCAGCCCCTCCCAGAAACGGAATTTTCTCTTTAGTGAGGTAATCTGCCTGCTAAAACCCCTGCAACCCTTCCCCCAAATATAGGTAACCTTACTTAAAATAATCCTTTATTTTCTTTTGCTAATAACTTTCTTGTCCTTCCCAATTTTCTATAAAAATCTTCCATTTTGTCCACCTCCTTGAAGCACCTTTCTATTCGGCCTGATTCATGAATTGTTCCATGAAACCAATTAGATCTTTAAATTTATCTAGTGGAGCTCTGTTTTTTAACAGTACATAGAATTGTAAAAGTTTTTTGTTGTTTTCTTTTTGTCTTGTCTCATCTTTTCTTTTTTCTTTCTTTCTCTCTTTCTCTCTTTCTTTCTTTCTTCTTTCTTTTTCTTTCTTTTTTAAATGTTATTTCAAATCTATTCTCTGTGAAAATAAAGCAAACCTCATTTAAAATGGGGTCAGATAACCCTGAAGGAGGAGCTCTCACCCACTTGCCACTCATTGTTACTCCTACATAACTAACAGGAAGAAGGAAGAAGCACACTATTTTGACAAGGGAGGACATTTTTCACATACAAATTTCATCTCCTGTTTTTAAGAAAAGAAAGGAAGATCCTCCCCTGCCTCAGCTACAATGCACTAGCACTTCTTGCAGCAAATGAGAATTGACCACAACCTCAAACTCTTGTTCTTCTCCGATGAACTTTTATTCCAAACACACCTCCACAATTTCCTTCTAAAATCTAATAAAAGTTAACCTTTTCTTTGTCTCTTCAAATTTACCTGTGGTTCACCATAGCTTGCTTGTCCCAAATTCCAATTCTGTGCTATTCCTAAATAAACTCATTTTTTCTGGTAAAATAACTGGCTATTTTATAGTTGAGGTTGACATTCCTTATAGTGACTATGGCCAGCCCAGTTATTTGGAGAGGCTTATAAATTGGAAATTACAGTACATCTTTTCTGAACAAATAAAAGCAGCCTGAACAAATTCTTTCTTCCTCTCAAATGAGGTATTCAGAGTATGCCCGAAGAACAAGAGAAGCACTTTTCTTCAAGGACGCTGCATTTAACATTGTCTTTTAAAGACCAAGGGGACATTCTTTCCAATAATACAGGTAGATAATAAAATACAAATAGAAAAATCACTCCAGGCTAGTACAAAATATACCAGAATGGAGTTATGTTATTTTTCCCATAACTTATAAAAAGTCAAAATCCCACTTGTTTCAATTTTTTCAGTCTTAATAAAAGTCAACAAAGGCTATTCAAATTTATGTCCTCCTCTGTGTTATCCCCCACAATTGTCACAAACTATAGTTTTCTGGACTTTTAATTTGGAAAACAGAACCCTCTGTAATATTTACTTGTAAGTTTAGGAATAAAATGAATCAATTGAGAGTTTATATTCTAACAAAAAGGTCTTGTTTTAATTTTATTTTTCTATATTTTATATAAAGTTATAAATTGTGTGCAGAGAAAATGTGTGTGTATATATATACATATATATGTGTATATATATATATATATATATACACATATACACACATATATATATGCAATTTAAAAATATGTAAGAATATTCACATACATATATGAAGGTATATATGACATGAAATCATAGTGATTGTAAAAATATTTAAGTTTAATTTTCCTAAACCAATTTATAAATTCACTACTAACATTAGAAAGATAGAGCTAGTATGAAAATGATTTAAATATATTGCTAATTATGTTTCCCTGTTGTGAGCATTTGATCTTTAGCCTGATAGACACCGACATCACTCATAGAGAAGATTAAATTTTTTATTGATTCATGCCATTTCTTTTTCACATAGATTTGTTATTCTTGTTGCATACATATTTTAATGAATTTGTGTAGGGTTAAGAAATGGAAATGTTTTAACCAACAAGACATGAAAAAATAAAATTTAAATCCATTTCTCTTTAATGGATTTATGGGCTAACTATCTTAATGGCTTCTATGAAATTTCAATGTGTTCACTGTATTTAAAGGCAAAATTTGCTTTATGATAACTGGCATAACTATGTCTCAGATCAAATTCGATAAATAAAAGTTGTACCAAAATATTATTATAACTCACTGCCAACATTGGTCTCTTCTGTGGAAAAATTACATTCAATGCTAGTATTATATTTAAAATATATAAAGAACACTGGTCTTTTTTAAGATATACCAAAATAAAAATTAAATAAAATTACAAATATGTTAAACCAGAACATTTACTGATACTGATATTTAGCATTATTTAACAAGTTGACATATATATATATATACATATATATGAATTTTATTTATCCATCTCTATATTAATAGAAATATGAGAATATATAACTATATACATTAGTACAATAATGAATTTTCTCTAAATTACCAAACTTTCATTTAAAATAGCATACTTATAATATATTATAGCACCTCATTTACCAAGAAGATTATGTGTGTTTATAGTAAGTGTTTATTCTAGTACCTAGTACAAATAATGCGAGCTATTTAACTGAAATAATTACTTTTACAGCAACCTTATTTTTGAAATAAGAAGATGGAAAGATCTTTTAATATTTACCATAGTTAGGAACTAACTAGATGCTATTAATTCCTAATAATGCAGCTCACACTTTACTCAAAGTGTATTTACTATGAATTTAGGCATCATGAATAAAAATTTAGACATAATTTTTAAAAATGGTCTACTTTCTAATAATAAAGAATATTGAATTAAGAGTATAGAATTCAGCAATTGCCTACAGGGAATTATATTAAGAACACCAAGAGATGATGGTCTTAGGATAAAGGACATACCTTAGTGAAACTTTTAAAAGTAATAAAAGTTCAAGCAGTAAGGCAACAAACTATTTCAGTGTAGGGTAAATCTGATTTTACGTTATATAGTGTGCGGTTCCTTCTGTTGTATTATGTAACTGGTAGAAGTGGTAAAAAGCCATGTAGTGAATTAAATAACCCAAGATGGTTCCCAAAGTGTGGTCCCTGGACCAGCAGCAAAATACCATGTGGCCCAGAATCTTGTTAGTAATTCATATTGAGGCCCTACCCTGACCTACTGAATAAGAAATTCTGGGTCTCAACAATCTCTGTTTTAACAAGTCCTCCTGGGGATTCTAACAAAGGCTAACTTTTGAGAACCACTGATCTTTATGAAAAGAGATGGACCCAGGTGAATGTTAATCCGTCTTTCTCTAGGGAACTTTGCCTGCACTACAGAATAAACTAGGGGGAGGCAGAGAGCTCTTGGAGGCACAAGTGTATCCTTACCCATCCTCAGTAGAGTAAGAATTTACGCAGTGCTGTGGAAGACAGCTCTGAGAGAAAAAAATTAGAAATCTTTGAGGTTGGTGAAAAATAAGCCTAGTTTAGGCTATCCAGACAGGCTTGGTATATCTGAAAGAATATTCTGAAAAAAAGATCCTGGAGAGAAGCCTATATCTGACATGCTTGAAAAATGATGTCGGAAAAACAGGATGAAAGTAAATAACTTATGTGAGGAGACACTTTTTTTTTTTTTTTAACTAAAGAATAGCATGGGGTAATATTTAGACATTTTAGATAGTTTAGCTTGTCCTATTTATTTTCACAACATTATTATTGTAACTCTGCAGCTCTCTCCATCCATTGGACTCTGGCCATCAGTGCCATTTAAAGGAGGGCAGATTTGCCCTGGCTGGGCTAAAGAAGGTTTACAGGATATATTTCTTAACTCGTAGTTGGTGCAGGATACTCACATCTAATCAGTTGTTATTTACTAAAGTTATTTATTTGAAAAAGAACATTTTCTGTATTCTTAAAGCTTTTATTCATATATTAATAAGGAGATTCTGGTAGACTCAGAATATAGAGATTATAGTATAAGAATAAATTTAAAAGGAAAAAGAACATGAGATAAGGACAAATCCTTACTATTTAGGAAGGAGATAAAACGATTCTTTAAAGGATGGATGTTGAGAGGAAGATTCTGCAGACAGAGAATTCAGTTTGACATGGAAATCTCATTCATTTGTTTATTCAATACCTATTTATGGACAGCATGCAAGGTACTTTTCTAGTTGCCTGCACAAATCAAATCTTTATACTGCTGGAATTTGCATGCTCCCCTTGCAAGTTCCATAATAAATATTAATCAAAACACATATTTAAATTATGTCATATTTTAGAAGTTGGAGATTTGTGAGGATTCTAATTTTTGTGACCAGATAGTTGGACCCTTCTGTAATTTGGTTTCTGACCCTGCTTAAAGGACTCTGCCATTTTTCAGTTTAAACTCTGACTTACTACCTGATGAGCTGCTTTCCTTACACTGTCTGTTTCACCACAAAACTTGTTTTACTTGTTTATTTTGCAGACTCCAAGGTAACTGAGGTGTTGGCTTCTGCCTTGTGCCTCCCCCCTTCCCTGCTGATCATGGCTTATGACTCCAACTGTTGGCCATATCCCACTCTACCTGCTGACCATGAGTCAACAAAATCGCCAGTGTTTCTTATCTCAGAACCCCACTTACAGACTAGTGAGTCAGTAGATCCTTGAAAGTCCAGTTACCCCCACCAGTCAGAAAATTTATGACGTAAATTCATGGTTTTGTTTCCCTAGCAACTTATCCCTTTGACTCTCACCTCTAAAATCTTTGTCTTATTCTTCCTACCTTAAGAGCATGTCTTCAGTTCGTGGAAGGCTACAGTCTTTGATTTGTGAATCATATCAGAATAAAACTTTCTTTAATTCCTCAGAAGAGTCCTATGGAAATTTCATTTACAATTGTATGAAAAGAAAAACTGTAAGAGCTTAAATGAGATCAAGAGTAGAGGTCATGTTACAATTATTTTTTATTAGATTTATTGGGGTGACACGGTAAATTATAAAAACATATATAATTTAGTAAAATTATATATGTTTCAAGTGTACAATTCTATAATACATCATCTATATATTCATTCTGTGTTCACCACACAGAGTCAGTTCCTTCCATCACCATATATTGGACCTTCATTTCCTTCTTCTACCACCTCCTCCCTTACCCTCTGGTAATCACTAAACTATTGTCTGTGTCTGTGAGTTTGTGTTTGTCTGGTTCTATTGTTGCTTTCAGTTTTATATCCTACATATGCATGTTACAATTTTTAATAAATAGTCGCAGTGAGGCTTATTCACTAGTGACATTTGAACATATGATGTTTATCCCACTCCCAAACTCTATTAAACTCTGTGTGTGGGGGTCGGGGAGAAGAAAGGATGGAAGGATTTCCACCTGATTTTGAGACTGAACAGGGAGTCTGAAGCACTATAACTAGGGCTTCACACGGGAAATTTGCAATATCTTTAAAAAGATCTGTGAGAGCCAAGCCACGATAGCAATGTGGTCTCCAGGTAGGCCATTAGCAAAGGCTAAGGGAGAAACCAATTTGATGGGACTGAGGGCAGTCTCAGCTCACAGAATCCAGCTTGGTAAGAGAAAAGCAGCCTGGGAACCCTGACCCCCAGTGTTCTCTGTTTTTAAGAAATACTACTAGTGTTACAGTGTTAAAAAACAAAATTCAACTGAGTAAATGTGAAGATCTAACTGGCTTTATTTAGTGATTCAGGAATAGGGCAGAGTCCCCTCTAGCAACTAGAAGGGAGGTTTGAGGGGTTGGACAAAATGGAAGGTTTTTATAGAAAGAAGGGCTTCAGCAAGGGTGCTATTAGCAAAAGAAAAGAAAGGATTATTTTTAGGTCAGGACACCTTTTTTTTTTTTCTGGGATGAGGGGGTTGGGGGGTTGAAGGAGCAAGATTTCCAAGGTTTTATCATGCAAATTTCCTCTTTGCCTCTTCTTTCTTTGGGAGATAGAGAAGTACCAGGCATCATATTACCTCATTGGTGTTGCACAGAAAATTCCAAACTGGTAGGTGAAGATTACATTTCTGGTAAGGTCGAATCTGCAATCCAGTCAGGTATCAAGTGTAGGGTTGATATCATGGGCTTTGCACAAGTTATGCCACGTGGACCTGGGGTTTTCTCTTTAACAGAGAAAGGCCTGGCATTGGAATGAGGAGACCTCAGTTTATATACCTCACAAGCAGCGGTCGGTCAAGGCAGGGCCTACTGGCCTCCACTGGGTATAGGTCAGCATGGCACCCCAAAACTGGGCAGGGCAAGCTCACAACACAACCAGAGGCTAGGAAGGTACGATAACTTCCCCTGATGCTGCCATTATGCTTAAGCTCCTTGAAAGTAAGATGACACTACAGAAAGAAGAAAGAGGGAGTAGTAAACATCTAACTTTAGAAACTATTATTATTTTAGTAGTGTTTACTGTATACAGAATTGAAGGGAGAGTATTATAAATGTAATTAGAACTTTTGAGTGATGCAAATCAGGAAATAGATAAGAACATCGAATTTCAGAAGAGGAATTCCTCCACTGACAGAAATAAAAGTGTTTCCACATATTTTCCTTGTACCTCTCTGTTGTATTTTTCTTCTGTTTTTGTCTTTTAACATTAAAATTTTCCATTAGAAGTAGCTTTTGAAGACATCGCTCTTACTACTCAGTGGGACATTATCACCGTTTTAATCTATTATGTTTATATGTAACATTGAGGTAAAATAATTTAGAATTAGTTTACTTTTATGTATGTGATTAAAGAAAATCACTGTGAACTATTTACAGATTTAAAAATATAAATGGTGTATATATGTATACATATATGTGTACATATACATATGTGTGTCTATATATTATGTATATAAATATATTATATATATATATATATAATATATATCGTGAAAAAAATTATCCTTGGCATTTTGGATTATGATAGAAAAGTAAAGGAAGCCTGTGTCTTGTTTTGGTTTTATTTGTTTATGTTTTCCCCTTAAAAACAGTCATTTCTCTTTGAAACTCTTTCTTGAAAGTTCAGTATATTGATCATCTTTTTCACTTCAGTGTAATAATTTTTCACTTATTCTATAAAGTGAATTTATTTGCAATATACAGAAAATTTGAAAATACTTCCAATTTAGTTCCTTTGAGATATATAATACTTTGTATTTTTTATATATATGTCTAACAGTTTCCCAGACAATCTAATTGAGCCTAGAGGGGTTGTATTATTTTCATATTAGATTTGTTTAATCCATCATTGATATATTTATATAAAAGTTCACCCACATGCCTTGCATTGTTGTAGCAATTCATCTTATATTTATAGGATATCAGATATGAAAATTAATTGAGGATATCCTGAAGGCATCTTTCTTTCTAGTGAGACAGAGAAGAATTTATGTCCATATATTATTTCTGCAATACCTTTCTGAGTGACTTGGTTAATGAAATATAAATTATCTATGGAATTGCTTATATTTCCTTTTTGTGATCGAAATGATTTTTGTTCTATGTGGCAAATATTTCTTTTAGAAGATGAGGGAATATCTATTTTATTTTGATTTTGTTTCCTGTGCTAAAATAGAAGTTTCACACATATTAAAAATGATTGAATTACTGATGAAATTCTCATAATAAGAGGACCTGCTGGAGCTCAACTTAAATCTTATGCTGTTACTATGAACAAAAGTAGACATGGGAATGCCTAGTGAACAAACAGCAGCCAGTGAGTTTTGCAGCATGATTTAGAGCAAGTAATAATCAAATAGACTTTTTTTTTTTGTTTAAACGTTTTTAAAGAGAGGAAGTCTGCATTTAACAAGGAATAAATCAGAGAAGAAGGAGAAAAAAAAAAAAAAAAAGAAAGTTAAGGAAAACCGCAGGAGTGAGTTATAAAGAAAAAACAAAAATCAGAGCATTGGGTAAGATTTAATTTTGGATTTGCACAGCCAGAGGGAGACAATAGATAAGACCTCAGCCTGTTGATGATGGAGAATTATAATGATATCCTTGCACGAAGCAAGGGTCTGAAAATCATACATCTTACGGAAAAGACTGAGTTAGAAAAAAAATCTTTCCTAGCAAAAGAAATAAGAAGGAAACTATTTTTGTGGCTCAATCCCAGTATCAGGTAGGAGAAAACTTAACTAAAAATTTATAACCAGTGTCCGGTACTCACATAGGATTCTGGCATAAATTTCATTATTTCTATCATCCAGGAATCTACAAACAGATTAATTAATATAAGAGAGGCTCTGACATGGTAGTCTTCCAGAGAAAAAGGCAAAAGCAAGCACACATCCTTTCTAAGGAACATTCCCTCAGCTAAGGTTCACCAGGGTTCTCACAGAGAACAATGAGCCAAATGTGAGTACATGAATTAAAATTATAAAGCACACGATGATGATATATATTCTTTCTTGATAAAATCTCATACCAGAAATTAAAAAGGAAAAAAATAACATTGTTGGATATTTGAATGAAGATTTAGAAAGAAAAGCAGGATAAGATCAATGTTAATTTCCAGTCTTGAGTAATTACATGGTTGATATGTAGGAGAATATTTTCCTTTTTGGGCACCACCGAGTTGGGAATCATATCTGCATATTTGTGAATTGCTCTCACGGGGGGTGAGGAGAGAGAGAGAGGGAGGGAGGGAGGGAGGGAGGGAGGGAGGGAGGGAGGGAGAGAAGAGCAATGCAAAAAGAAAAAAAAGAACAAATATGGCAAAATAGTGACTCTCAGTGTGGAGTCTATGGCTGTCCGTTTTACTAGCAACTATTCTAAAAATTTTAAATTGCTTCAAAATAAATTATATATTTTTAACAAAGCTAATAGATGGCGTTAGATCTCAGAAATGTAGTTATCCTTAGGGAGATATGACTAGAAAGCTCAGGAGGGGCGCTGTAGAGGTGCTGATGGTGTTGAGCTTAGTCTCGGTTACCTAACTATGTTCAATTTGTGGAAACGTATAGAGCTGTATGCTTATGATTAGTACACTTTTCTACACAGTTTATAGATTTATAAAAGTGAAAATAAATGTCTTCCAATCCTGTATATATATTTTTTGCTACTAAAGGATAATTTATTTAAGACTAGGAATCATTTTTTGCCCTGATTCTTTCATCGTGTCAATGCTTTAATCTCAGCCTGCTCTATATTATTCTTGATTTTACACCTCTCATTACCGCTATTGCTTAACATATGTAATAAAACATTAGTCAGCTTCCTTGAGGATTATCGAGAGATCTTGCTGAGCTATTTAGACATTTTAAAGTGTACCAGCTAATTAATTGCTCTCAGCATCTAACCTGTTTTTTTATTTATTTATTTTTTATTTTTCCCCCTGGCTCTTAGATTTAATTGGCAGATTCAAGATGAAAACAGGAGAAAATATATCTGACCCAATTTATATTGCCTGGGTGATTTGGTTAACTTTTCAAGCTAGGTGAGAACATCTTTTATCCCTCAGCAGTTTATTTACATAATCCTAAAGCTGGCAACCCACTCAAAATGGGGATTTTCCTTAGGACATGTGGGATCTATATTCAATTATCTCATGTACAATATAATTATGTAATTGAGATCACCGTATTGAAACTCCTTTTAGCGGACTATTACTTAATCCAAGAACAACTAGAAAGCTCAGATAAAATACAGGAATGGTATGTTTATTTTGAAGCAGTTCAGACAAATGTATACTTGTGTTTTGCATACACTTCTGTGGTATAGTTGTGGATGCAACCCCCATTCACGGAAGGACCTGCTACTCTGTTTGGGGATTGTGTTGATCCCCAATAAATAACTGCATCCAAATGCTGATTTGGTGTTTACTTCTGCAGAACATAACTTGGAGCAAAGTTTATATACACGTTAAACTTAAATTAACATTCCAATAAAAATGTTTATTTTTGGATATAAACATATATAATGCATTATGCACAATGAAAATATAGTATTAAATCAAAATATCACTGACAGATTGCATACAGTATGAAGTTTGGCAGACAAGTAATGACAATTGGTCACGTGGGGTTTCATGGAGTCAGTGAGATTTAAGCCAAAGTTTCAAAAAATAGGAATATTCTTATCAGATTATGGGATTGAAGGAACATTTTAGTTAGGAACAGTTGCATATGGAAAGATAAGAAAATATGCACAAGTAAAACAATTACAAATCTTGGCACAAAAAGAAAATAGTCCACGAAGTATGGGCATGGAAAAATGACACTCATTTAAAAGCTTCTGTCATCTTAATGCTTTTTATATCTCATCCTGTGATGTATGCTTTTTCAAATGCAGATATAAGTTGAGATGCCACTCATCACTAAACTTAACAGTCTATCCAAACTCTTTTGACATTTTCTTTACATCATGATTTTTATAATGATCAATTCATACTTTAAATTGTCATTTATTTTGATAACTTCACATTTAATAAAATTCAAATCAGTTTTTGTTTCTTTTAAGTTTGAAAATGTCAACAGGACTCATGTCAATATTTCTTAAGCCTTAGTAATTCTATCTTTAAAATATTCTTTCTGTATTATAAAACCAAGTGTTTGCTACTGAATAGATTTGTTTTGTAGGTTCTTTTATTCATTGTGGCAATGATACAAAACAGTGAGACTAGAACTCCATTGGTGTGTTAATGCTACCAAACTTTGTGATATGTATATTTTTACTGAATAGAGCATATCAATTGTAAATATGAACCTTTGTCCTGTTTTCTCTGATTATTTGTCAATAAATTCAACCTTGTACTTTTGCCACAGAAATATTTTCCTATTTACTTTGAACTAGTTCGGTTTCATGGATAATCAAACGGCTCAGGATCAGTGATCTAACTGGAACTTGTACAGATTGATCTATTACTCATTCCTAAAACAGTACCACTGTTTATGCATGAAATAGGTTTTACATTGCTGGGAAGCAACTGTAACAATTTTGTTTCATTTTTGTTTTATTTACTGATTCTTCTTAAATCTCAAAATTAATAATAATAGACTTCTACTAATTTGAACAGTTTTCCTGGTAAAATGTACCTGTGTTATTTTGTTTTTCAGTTGCAAAAAGTGTAAAGCAATATTTTTTAAATAGCTATAATGTACATGTATAAATGAGCAATAACACACGTCAGAAAGATTGGAAAGAAGAGTCTAGATAATTGTAGTGTCTTTGAAGGTGTCCCTGTGAAATTATTTGCTCCAGCATTGGGATAAGGATTAAAAGAAGAAAAAAAAATATTAAAAGTTTACCTGATGCCTTCCTGATAATAAGGTTCTGTCATTATGACAGATAGTTATCGTTTTGGTAAAGTATTTCTCCCTTCTAGCATGTGTAGATTGTTTTCAGTGGATACACCTAACTTATACATGTCTTCAAAAGAAATGAAAATGATAGGACTTCAGGGGTGTGTTGGTTGGGATATTTTTTTCCAATTATCTGTGTCAGCACAGAGACATAATCTTAATTGTGACCTAAAGATATGGTTCAAGGATCTTTTCTTGATGCACTCTCACTTAAGATTTTTATTGATCTTTTTTAAGTGAAGCCACTTAGTGAAGATTTTCTCTACTAAGTCCATGTTTGTTTGTTTTTTCAAGTTTTCAATTTCCTAGTACATTTTTGTTCTGTTAGTGATACTGGAAATACCAGGTAATTGGCATTGCATTCTTGCCCTCATTATCACTGTAGATTTTGAAAAACAATCTTGCATAAGTGCAAGATTCCAAGTTAACTGTAAATTATAGTCTTACTGAACAGAAAGAATATCTGGCTTTCTAAACTCCTGATTATGGCTTTAAACTTCAGATGATGTTTTAGAGTACATTGCGATTTCACAAGCTTGAGCACAAATATTAAATGAGATACAATATCAATGTGGAATTTCTTATACTAAAAACTTTATGTGGGTAGAAGAAAATGTTTTATTTATAGAGAATCATTGTTACATGAAAAATGTATAGAACTAACTTCAGAATTACAACTTACATATGCTTTAAGACTTCCCAGATGTAGTAGAACTTACAATGCCATTTATTTTACATCTGTGAACGCAAAGCCATATGTTGAACCTGACTATTCTAGTGAATTAAACATTACAAAGCCCAGAGGGCAATTACAAAATCTGTATCAAAAATCATAAAAATGAGCACACTATCTGATACCGGAAATGAATAAAAATGTGCACAAAAATACAGTTCTAAGTTCATAGTATCATTTATAAAAGTAATATTTGGAAACAGTCAAAATATCCTATAAAAATGATTACATATGAATTTTAGTACATCTGTATGATTCAATCTATGCTTTGTATTTGTTTACCTTTACATTAACCTATTTTATATAAGTACATTTATTTAAATAAAATAATCAACATGATATGCATAAAAAGTTACAAAATGACATGAAAAAGAGGATGCATCTGTGTGTATTGTTTTATTTTTCTATTTTTTATTCATTAAAAAATCTGGAGGATAATGCACAAAATGTATTTTCAGAAGTAGCATGTTATTGATTTTAACCTGTCATTTGATTGTACAGCTATGAACTTACAAAGGTTAAAATAAAATACAGTAATAATGATGATAATTGTTATTACTATTATATTAATGGTGAACACACGGATTCAGTGTGCTCTTCATTTCTTTAGTATTTCCCAATCGTTTTTATGAAATGCACACAGATTTTTAAAAAAATAGACAATAATTTTATAGCAGCCTTAGATAAACTATAAAGAAATTCAAGCACCAATGTAAAAAAAAACTTCTCTTGCTTTTTCATGTTATTCATATTAATTAAACATACCTTTTAGGGAAGATAATAAATGTTAAGTTTGTGAAACACCTCAAAATGAAATATTTTCAAATTTTATGATAAAGTTGAGCTTGCTTTTGTCATCATCATTTTTTAGGATTAAGTTTTGTGCTGACAATGGTTGCATTCAACTGCTGACTGAGGCTTTTAAAGGATTCTTCACATTCGGAGAGTCTAAATTGACAAACTGTCTGTATAGATAGGTGGTAGCAAATGACAGAAAAATATTAGTTTTTTTCCTAATTGACAGAAACTGTTTTCATCTCAATTAAATAGAATTCTGACACCGTTGAGGTGGCAAATACAATTTAAACATTGTATTTCAACGGTGAAAGTTTTGCATAGTTCTATCAGCCCTTCCATCTCTGTAATGAGCAGCATAATGATGAAATTAACTATGATAATACAAATTAAAATATGAATACAAATAATTTTCCACCCAAAATTGGATAATTATAATGAGGTTCTTTTAAGTCTACATAGATACTGATGTACTAGTTTTAATAACGAATCTTTAGAAATGAAATTGTAACACTATTCAATCAATCACACTGGAGCTTTTTAAAACTCCCTTAAAGTTGATTTTTGCTCTAAATCCATAAAATTTGTGAGAAATGTTCCTGTATTTGAACAGAGTAGTTGTAAATTTTAATAACATTTATTCGGATACTCAAAATTTTCAGTTATTAAATCCTTTATGGAGACAAAAGATATTCTTCCAACCCTGTAATATATTTAAATATTTTGATGATAAACTCTTCCTGTAGATGGCAATGAACTTCAGTAGAAATTGCAAAGAGTAATATGCTATTTCTTTTCGTAAACTTGAAAACTGTATCAGCTGCATAAACTTAAATGTTATTATGATTAATTTATATAACATCATAATCATTACATCTGAGAGCTGATCAATGAATAAAACCATGTTATACTTGAAAATATGAGTTTGAATTTTTCTCGTACTGAGATCACTTTGCAAGAGAATGTGTTCTGCCCACACACCATGTCATGTGTGTATAGTGTTAGAGTAAGAGGTTCTAAGGAACACCTAGCTTCTCCTAGTAATGAATATAGTATAAGGGGATCTCTGGCATTAGGAGAAAGGCTAGGGAGAGTGAATATAGACAAGATCTGCCTATGGAGAACGTTGGAAACAACCCTGATTGGTTTCATCAGTTAATGTAAACCGCATCTCCCCTTAGGCTAAGCTACCAAAAGGGGGAAGCACTTGAGCTGCCAAGGACCACCATGCTTGGCTCTCTTCAGTGTTCCCATTGCGTAGAGGGATCATGAAATGTAAGTGACCTCATAGGTTCTGGTTGACATTAGATTGTAGTGGGGGCATCGATAAGATCTCACACCACAGAGTTATGTGGGAAGTTTGATATCCAGACTTGTGAGGAATTCATACTATAAGACATTGCTAAGAACAGTTGTGGAAAATCATTTGAGGTGTTTTATTGATAAATATAGCAACAGAAATAGATAATTATTTACCTCTCAGCCTAGGTCATAATTGAAATATGTCAGCCACTTTGGGGAGTGATCCAAAATGTTTGTTCTTTTTCTGAAATGTATTTCATAGAGACCCAGGAGCCACCATGTTTACATTATAACTTATCTCGGGAGCAGAGAAGAGTACCCAGTGTACTGGTTGAGGCCAAGTCAGTATCTAAGTTAATGTCTGTCCAGATACCCTTGCTTAAAATAATACCAATCTCTCCATCAAGCACCTGAGGTCAAAGTCAGGCATTTTATAAACTATCACTCCATCATGAGAGGTCACTACCCTGAAAAGGTGTATTTTGTTTTGAAAATGGTGCGAAGTATACAATTTACTTCCCAATTTCTTACTCTCTACTTTCTGACTCTGGTGCTTATACACTCAGTTAAGGAAGAGGGAGTATTGCCATATGTGACTTGTAAGTGACTGATGACAAGATTAACCAATTTTATGGAGGTTTTTGCCAGAGAGGTTTAGTTGGCATAGAGCAAACACCTTGTGAGTAACTGGTCCCCATGCATGTCTAAAAATTTCTTGGTGTAGACCACAGTCCTTCAGGGTATTTTTGGTACCATGGTGGGTTAGAACACAATTTCTTTGGGCCATGGTAGAGGTGATGTCTGCACATATTTGATTGGCTTTAATAGTCCAATTATTTTTCTTAAGATATTGCTGCTTGATTTGGGCACCTGTATGTGAAACATAAAGATTAATTTGAGCAAAAATCTTTATTATCTCATTACATCTGTATTTGTTTTTAGTTATACAGTCCTAAAGGTATGACCCTATAATTAGGTTAGTATTATTGCCTCGTCAGTTTATAAAGGTGTTTTCCTGTTAGTATTAGACTATGTTCTGTATTCAGGAACAACATTTGAATTTCAGCTATTGTGCAGAGTATCCAGTGCCACAGACATTAGGGACCTATGCATTAAATATATCTAATATGCAATATTTATATATATTCTATAATTACATGTTATATATATATATATATATATATATATATATATATATATATACATATATGTGAACTATGCACATATCATATGCATATATAAACACTGCTAAACTCTCACCATTTGGATATAGTTATTTTTGCATATGCAACATCTAATACAAAACATGGCACATCATAGGTGCCTAACACATTTGTAAAAAGCGAGTGATCTCATTTACCTTGTGGCAGGTATACTAGTGTTGTCACACAAGACAATCTTGTTCAGCACATCCCTAGGAAGTTAATGATCAGTGACATCATTCTCTAATTGAACTCATGTCTTGAGTGAGCTTGGCCATCGGTCACTTGTTCTGCTTCCCCAGTGACCTCCCCCAGCACCGGAAGACAGTGATGATCAAAATATTCAACATTGTTTTTTAAAAAAATGTGACCTAAGAATTAGATAATCAAGCAGTGATTATTTTTATAATTTGAACAATACAAACTTTAAACTCTTAATTAAGCTATTCTTGTGGATGGCAATGAACTTCAGCAGAAATTGCAGAGGGTAATATGTTATTTCTTCTTATAAACCTGAAAACAGTATGGGCTGTATAGAATTAAATGTTATTCTAATTAATTCATATAACATCATTTAAATCATTACATCTGAGAGCTGATCTATGAATAAAACTACATTATATTTGAATATGAGTTTTATGGTTTTTAAATTCTAACTTAAAGACTCTGGATTTATATATTTATACATACAAATAATTAATCCAATTTTGATGTTGTATCTGACCATCATAGAATCTTAAAGCTGTATGGATTTCAGAATAATTCTGTCTAATTACCTCATTTGTATAGATGCAAAGCCAATAAGATTAAGTGAATTCCTCAAGATCACACAGCTCATTAGAACCTGCTCTTTGACCCAGATCTCCTGGTTCTTTGATGAATAATCTTTTAACATCAAACTTCTTTTTAGCACTAAGTGATGCATCGTTCTCATTTCATTTTCTGCAATTAAATATGGCCCAAACATCTCTAACTTAGTATAAATAAACTAGGTTTGTCTAACAGTTTATATAAAAATTACAGTAGAGCATAGTAGTGGGTCTCTATTATGTACAATTTGACTGTCTACAAGTGTATTTCAGTTGTATTATATCTGTTCCTATGCCACTCTGGGGTCTTACTCTATCCCTGTGGTAAAGAGATTAAAAGCTATAAAGATACCTTGTTTAGATAGCTTAACAGAACCTAAGTATCTTTACTACATCTACCATTCTCTAAAGTCTGGTAAGTTAGTGATTCTTTAGAATTAGACTGAATGATTCTGTTCTGCTCATATTGAAACCTATGTAAGGTTTTTTGCAAAGTTTAATGCAATATTATAGCCTCAAGTTTGTTTACAGAACAATTTGACACCATATCAGATGTGATGATTAAGTTCACCTTTAAGAGTTAGGTACTATATGATTCACTACAAGGAATACTTTCTGCTCATAGCTGAGGAAAGCAAATTAAAATGGATAAATAAAAGAGAAATTCCTTCCACAGGTGTATTAGTTTGATAGAGCTGCCATAATAAAATGCCACAATCTGGTTGGCTTAAACAATAGACGTGCATTGTCTCACAGTTCTACAGGCTAAAAATCTAAGATGAAAGTGTCAGAAGGTTTGATTCCTCCTGTGCTCCCCTCTTGGCAGAGAGGCTGCCTGTTCACTGCATCCTCACATGACAGTTTCTCTGTGCTTGGTGCTTGGGCATCCCTGGTATCTCTGAATGTCCTAATTTCTTCCTCTTCTTTTTTACTATACATAAAAATAATTTGTTCATTCTCCTTTCATTTTTAAAATGTTTAATGGTTTTTCAACTTAAATGTATTGGATTGACATTGGTTAATATAATTATATAGGTTTTAAGTGTGCATTCCTATGATACATAATCTATATATTGCATTGTGTGTTCACCACCCAAAGCCAAATCTCCTTCCATCACCATATAACACCATATATTTTACACCCTTTACCATCTTCTACCACCCACTTCCCCAAGGTAATGGTCCTTAAGTTTAGTCCCTATGTTTTCTTCTATGCAATTTATTGTGTCAGTTATTATGTTTAAGTCTTTGATCCATTTTGAGTTAATTTTGGTGTATGTGACAGATAGTGGTCTAGATTTATTGCTTTGCATGTGATTTTCCAGTATTCCCAGCATCATTTATTGAAGAGGCTTTCTTTTCTCCCTTGTATGTTTTTGGCTCCTTTGCTGAAATTATTTTCCCATATAGATGTGGATTTATTTCTGGGATCTCAATTCTATTCCATTGGTCTGTGTGTCTGTTTTACTGCCAATACCATGCTGTTTTGATTTTTGTCACTTTGAAGTATAATTTTAAGTGAAGGAGTGTGATACCTCTGATATTCTTTTTTCTCAGGATTGCTTTGGCTATTCAGGATCTTTTGTGATTCCATATATGTGATGATTTTTTGTCCTATTTCTTTTAAAGATGCTTTGGAATTTTGATGGCGAATGCATGAAACCTGTATATTGCTTTGGGTAATATGGCCATCTATGTTGATTCATCCAATCCATGAACATGGAATTATCTTTCCATTTTTGTCTTTGTCAATTTCTTTTAATAATGTCTTATGGTTTTCAGTGTATAGGTCCTTCACATCCTCTGTTAAATTTATTCCTAGGTAGTTTACTGTTTTTGTTTCAATTGCAAAAGGAATTATTATTTCTT
Organism: Rhinolophus sinicus; assembly: GCF_036562045.2. Lineage (NCBI taxonomy): Eukaryota > Metazoa > Chordata > Mammalia > Chiroptera > Rhinolophidae > Rhinolophus > Rhinolophus sinicus. Next base: position 115,785,298 of record NC_133757.1, read on the forward strand.
ATTTCTTTTTCTGAAGTTTCATTGTTAGTATGTAGGAATAATTTCGTGTTCTTATAAAGACACACATCATAATGGATTAGAGCATACTTAAAGGATCTCATTTTAACTTAATTACCTTTTTCAAAGTCCTAGCTCCAAATACAGTAGTTACAGTCTATGATACTGGAGATCAGGGCTTCAGTATATGAATTTTGGGGACATAATTCAGTCCATATCAACCAGTAAAATTGTTCTATATAATTTGTAAGAGAAAAATAAATATATATATATATATATATATATATATATATATATATATATATACATACATACATATATATAATGTTGGATAATAAAGATAAAATTTACAGTAATGTATCTAATTTTATCCAGGTTATTTTTAATCTAAGTTAACCTTATTTTATATTTTTATGTTAAAAAACACAGCAGGTATATCGGGAAAAAAGAAAGACAGGCCAGAAATAAAAAGCTTGTATCACTGACCCGTTTTCTAAAACTTAAACCTGAAGATACTGGTGTATCATCAATTACCTTCAGTCCGTGGCAGAAATGTAAAGACTGTAGAAAATGATAAGGGCTTTGGAATTTTCCACTACTACTTGTGATATAAATTAAACCATTAAGCAAGAAAGTATTTTAACATTATATTTTATTTCAAACAAACGAAAGAAGTTATAAACATCTGTCTTACCCCTGATATTTTCAAAGAACAAACAAATGACCCAGAAACAGAGGGGATAAAAAAGAAGTTACTGAATAACTTTTATCACATTTCTTTTCAAATATTTTTCAATATGGCATTTCAGAGATACCTTTGTTGCGTGTTACAGCTTGACCTAACCCAGATCATAATGCATGAGGATGTTAGTGTTTCAAAAGCACTTTGTCATTTCAGATAATACGTTGGAAAAGAAATAGAACGTTTAAAGGTTGGTCGCCTTTTGATAGTATGTTTCAGCAGTAATCCCATTTTTATCTGATCAATAGGCCGAACATTATTAAAATGAGTTCATACTTGAATGCTTCATGTTCCTCCCACTGTTGTGATTATTCATAGACATAAAATTATGGAAACACTTGAATTTCAGCTGAAAAATAGTTGCTCATTTTCTAGAAATATGAAAATATGTTATAATTTAATATTTTTAAATCAATGTAATTTTAGGTTTAATGGGAAATATATAATTGCCAGCTTTTATTATAGTATTTATTAGCTAGTAACTTAAATGTCAGTAAAATCACTTCTCCATATCTTTCTAAATGTTTATTGGGTTACCATTTTAAATGCTGCATTAATCATTAGTAAAATTGTCTTTATAAAAACCTGATCCTCTAAATATTTTAATGGATTTTATATGACTTCGCCAATTCTCATAAAAATATAGTAAAAATCATTATTGCCTGCGTTAATAAAATACGTTTTGGTCAAATTATCTACTCAGTTATAAAGTATTCATAAGAGTAATGATTCTTTTGGGGAAACTAATGTGGTCTCTGCTGTCTAGGTTGATTAGATTAAGCTATTTTAAGAAAATGTTCCAATATTCTGTAGAAATTTAGTTTTGAAATTTTGGAAGTGCAACACTATATACTTTACATTAAAAAAAATGCTTGATATTAGAGTTGTCTCACCATGTTTTATCCTGTTGTGATAATCTTGGTATTTATTTTCTCTAATTATATTTGTTTCTATAGTTTGCATTTGAAATAATGAGATGACTTTGTTAAACAAACAGGAACAACTGATCTCTTGATGTTAAAACCGTATTCCATGCAGAAAAAGTGCATCGTAACATCTTTGTCACTATTGGGACTTTACGCTGCTACTATGAGTATCTGAGTCATAACTCTAAGGCAGATTTATGATTAAAAATGAACATTTTGTTACCCTCATTATCAATAATTCATTATCTAATGAGAAAATACTAAAGGCATGTATATGAATAGTTGGACTTTTTAAAAAATCTCCCTTTGTCTTTCTCTTTTCTGTGTCTTGTGCTCATTACCTTTTGTCTCCTTACTGCTTTAGATTTTATTGTCAGTTGTTTTCCCAATTTCAATTTGTTTTCCCTCACAGACTCTGTTTTCCTCAGAGGAAATATGTTATCTTGGCATATTTCCCCTGTGTGTCTCTGGCAGATTTTCTTGCTGTCTCATTTTGGGAAGCTGGGTTTTCCCCTGGGCTCCCACTTTTTCATTACACTTTGCCAAACTGTTCTTTTCTCTCTCTCTCTCTCTCTCTCTCTCTCTCTCTCTCTCTCTCTCTCTCTCTCCTGTTTTTAACCTATTTTCCTCTGTTTAACTCTTAACTATGAGCTACATGTTTTTTAGCCATATGAAAATACACAAACAAGAACATCACCTTGGGAATCACCCAAGGGAGCTGAATTTCAATAGTCCACACCAACATTTGACATAGGATTTGTTGTCTCCTTGGAGAATTCTTCATCAGTTTAAGATGATGACATCTTCCCATGTCATTCCCAGCACATTCTTGTGAGGCTTGAGAGAACCTACAAACTTAATCTTTCATTTGCTGTTGTCTCCATGTGTGTCTTCTTGTCTGTTTGAAAATGCACTCATAGCCAAGGCTAAAAATTAAATCTCAGAGGTCATACAATCTAATACATAGAATAGAGAAGGTATTCACCTCATTAGGCAGAATGTTATAACTTGATTCTGTCACTTGAGGACACTTCAAGGGTCATAAAGGAGCAAAGAAAGAGTATCTATTAAAATGCTTTCTAAATGAGGTTCATTTAGTTTCAGGTGACAGTATCAACTGGAATCATTTTCAGCAAAATTGTACGTTGAACTCACACCAATGGAAATATAAACACCCAGCTTGGAAGTTTGTCAAAAAACAAACATTTTCACAGAACAAGAAAGCAGGAAGCATAGGAGACTGCCTCATAAACCAGAGACCACTTTTCAAATTTTCAGGTTCTTTTGTCACTTCATAGAAAATGTATCCCCCACGGGGAATCCTCTTCTTAACCAAGCTTGAGCAATAGATCTGCCTTTTGTCCCTGAGAAAGAGGTTACTTGGATGTAGCCAATCAAATCTACTCAATAAGAATGAAGTCATTCCACATAAGACAATTAAAAAGAGGAAATAAATGCTGAGTAAGCCATGGCAAAAATAAAATGTCCATTACAATAAAGTCACCCAACTGCCTAACATACTTTCTTACATTCATATAATCCCTAAAGTAGCAAGACTAACTTTATAAAGATGTTTCAGAAACAAACACCACTTTATTTTCCCCCTCTACAACAGTAGAAAATCTGAAGTTGTATTAGGTACTTTAGTATCATGCTTTAAGATGAGCTTCTCTGAATATAAACCTTCATTTTTCTCATTGCAATCAATTTTCAATATTTATCAAAGTGAGCAATTTATGGTATGTTTAACCTTTGTTAAATATACATTTGTTAGTGGTGAGTGGGATAAGAGGGAAAGCATAAATTTGTAAATACTTAAAGATATATACATTACAATTCAGGGAACGATGTGCAGAGAGGGTTATATAATCTTTATTTCCGCAAACAGTAACAAGACCCTAACTTCCAATAAACACTTCATGTTCGCCACCACCTGCTATGGTAGTGGTTTCATCCAATCAGCATGATATTTTCAATGCCATGGACCATTTTGCAATCAAGATTCTCACAGCACAGGGTTGGAGAATTAATGCAACCCTGAGTAGGACAGTGAAGGTTTGTTTCTGGCCAACCTAGAAGAAGGAAAACTGCTCTGATTGTCTTTACTAACAGGTATAGGGAAAAAGCATTTGCCAGGTTAATATCTACCTACCAGGTACAGGGAGATATGCCACTTTGGTCCAATACTAAAACCACCTTTAGGACAACCGCTGCAATTGGTATGACCAGTTAAGCTTTCAATAATTCACTCTCATTCTCCAACATCCATCTATCTTCTAAGCAGGTCAAAGAGATGATTTGAATGAACCTACAAGGGAATTCACATCCTCTGCCTCTTGAATGTGGCACAATCTGTGTAATCCCCCAAGTAGCATGGTATTACCTTTGATTAACTGTTTTGGTGACCAGAGGCAGTTATGATGGCTTCTATTTGGCCTTTTCTGCCATAATAATTTTCACTCTGTAGATCAGGAAATTATGTCAGCTTCTGAGTGTAGGTATTCCAATTAAGCATTACACAATTGAGAAGTAACCGCAGATTGTATCCTGAGTTCCACTGGTCTCACAGTAAGGTGGACCTAAACCAGACTCTTGATTGTCTGAGTTCTTTAAATCTCTACACTGACTGGTGGAGTATAGCAACATTAGGAATCTCAGTTTAAAACTAGTGTCAGGTATCCCAGAATATTTTTATTATCTTACCTTCCTCAGTACACAATCATCCTGGTAAGTACTGTCAGATCCCTAAGGGGAAGGCTGAGAAAAGATTTGCATTATAAATTTTTGTCAATGTGGCAGGGTACTTCCTCAAGAGGACCTGGCTTCCTCTTTGTTCAGAAATCTATGTGCTGTGAATTACCTTAAATCTGGGAATAATTTGAGGGACTGTGACTCTCCTTTGTGGTGATTTACTCATACTTCTGTTCTATACCTCTAGACTTTCTCCACTTATATAAATCAAGAAATGCTTCAGAAAGATGCTATTCTATTTCAATTTTAGGGTCACCATGATTAGTTAGCTAATGTCCAATTCTATAGGTCAAATCATTATGAGTACTGCTTATACCTACTTTCTGTTAAGGTGATCACAGTAACCTTATCTTTAACAAGTAAATACTGTTAAAGATAAATACTGTCATTGTCCTTACTACCCTGGGACTGAGCATCTGAATTATGTTCAAGGAGTCAGGTATTTCAATGGTAGAGTTTTGCATATAATTTCTGATCTACAGACACAAACTGATACAAAGTTTTGAGAATGTTGAGAATCCCCTCACAAATACATTTACCAAAGTCTTCCATAAAGCAATAAGTCTCTGGACTTTTTCCATAGTTGGGGGGTATTGGATGATAAGTCTACTCTCACATTCAAATGTCTCTAATCCTCTGGATAACATCTTTATGACATACCAAAGAATTTATAGCATCTCAATTTTATTTAATATAGGTTACCTTTGAGTCTATGTTTGACTCAGCATTTCAAGCAAAGTGGTAGAGCCATTCCCACTCACCCTAGCTAACATGTTGAACTTAGAATGCCATTTAGTGCATCCCTACTAATGACTGAGGCCAGATACAATATTGTACTTCTTTCATTCTAACACAAAACTATTAGGATCCATCCCAAAATATTTTTCCACATTTCTATTGATGAAATTTGACATAATTGACTAATGGTCTGGTGTGTATTGTGCCTTCTCGTGGGTCACACTTTTTACCTTCCCCTCTGGGACATGGTGGCACTAGAGTCTGGTTATAGGTCTGGAGGCAGTAAGAGACTGTACGAATGGGCCCTGAAGATGATCAGAAGTCTCCTACCAGAAAATTACATCAGGGAAGGCGATTAATGATTCTTTTTCAGACAAGGAGAGACTACATTACACAAAGAAGAAAAGTCAGACTGGCTTTACCAGCAAAGAAAATTGGAAGGAATTTGGGAGATCAGTATCTCTAGTTCAGGAGATTCTGCCCATGTGCCTCCATTCTGAATTCCAGGGTCCCATTACTTCCCAATAAACGTCCTACCTTCATAATAATAAACCCTAAGAAGTTATAAATTCCATTTGTTTGTTATTTCAGTCACTGGCAGGATTAGATTCTGCGTTTGGTTGTCAGAATAGCAGTCCTTGCAATATAGGATATAATGATCATTTCATATGATCTTGGAAGCTTTCTTACTCCCCATTCAAGCCTTTAATCTTGGAGTTTGAAGCTCTGAGTTTCTGATTTTTTTACCCCCAAGTTCTCCAGTGCACTTAGCAGCAACAAATAAATTGTGTTATATTAATTCTTTGAACTAAAATATTCTTTGATAGTGACTATTTTTTACCAGTCTTACTTTAGATAATAATTTAATTAAAAGTATCTCCCTATAATTAAAAGATAAATTTATGTGTAAATTGAGAAGTTACATAGCACAAGTACTATTTCATTCCTCTAACTTTACTCGTTGCATTTAGTCACTGTGCTTCATAATTAGCACTTTATTGAACACAATATTTACCTATTTTTATCATTGTGGACATCTTTAAAATTTCAGGTTGAATAAACAAATGCACAAGCTAATCTCCAATCAATCTGTGTCTGGCAGAGAAAATCTCATTGGTGAGGAGACTCTCCTACCAAAACAATAAATACATAAAATTTTGCTCTTGATTCTATTGTTCACATATTTTTTACATATAGAACTTTTACTACGATTTTGTGGTTTAAAAACAAAATAAACTGCTTACAAATTATTGTTTGCATATAAAGGAATTGACACTTGACAACTTAGGGCTACTTACTCTGCAGACTTTGATACAATTATAAATCCTGAATTATTTTTCTATGGTGATCATGGTGATTGGAGGGCTTCCCAAACAAGTAATACATTGAAAACACTCTCACAAATCTATCTGGGTAACAGTGATCCCACAACTCATAAATATCTAGATTGTAATGGGTCAGTGATAATTAGGTCTTTTTACTTCTACAGATGGAAAAACTCAATTTAATTCCTTCTTCATAGTATTGTTACTAATTAAAGGCTATGATGACTTCATCACAATTATTCTTCATTGGTTTGCACCCACATGTGAATTAATAAACGGGTTTGCAGTTTAATTGACATGAAAATAACCTATTCAGTGATCTGAAATCAGGCAAGTTATGTTTTAGAAAGCACCAATTGAAATTCTGAAAGCATTCTGAGTTTATTTTCTTTAATATTTCTATAATTTATCCAGTTGTTCTTTGTGTTACTTCATACCCCATTTGAGATTTACATTGGAAGTTAAGCCTTAGTCAGTTTCTGCAATTCAATTAATTAGTTATTAAATTCAGTCATTGCTGCTTCCCCCCAATGAATCACCAGATTGTTGAAGGCTGAACAAATGACTAAATGTGTAATAAGTCCTACATTTAAACACATTTCACGTACATAATTATGCTACTTTATCAGCTGTGTTCTTCCCAAACCATAGAAAATTCAGCTTATTCTCAGTCATTACATTTCTGAATTTAAATACCATATTATATTACTGCTATCGAGGGTCCAATTCTGACCTTTTCAGTTAATATAATTTTAATAAAAGAAGCTATGGGTAACAATCTTTAGTTACTTTTGTTACCATACACAAATTGTGAAAATACACATTATTTTAACATTGAAGTGTTGCCTTCTGTTGTTTCAGTAAGATAGCCTAGGTTGCAGTTATTACCAATGAGCCACTTTTTTTCTAGAATGAAAAATTAAGCGTTGTTCCTAAATTGTACCCATGTTAGGAGACTATAAGAACAACAAATTAAAATATTAGAAAGTGAATGATTTCTGTGACCTAACTGTCCTATCTGCAAGCTGTGAATATAGATTGTGTTTAACTATATAACTGGTAGGCATCCAACCTTTTGCGACCATGTCCAAAAATATGCAGTTCAATATGCAGGTACAGCTGGAAGCACAAATTCATCTGTCTGTCACTTGACTTATGTTTACCTTCAAGCTTCAAAATCAAATAATCCATGATGACACTGTTATTGATATTTCCTCTTTACAATATTTATTTTGTTGTGTTTGTGTTATTGAAGATACATATTTCTAAATACTTTAAAACTAGTCATTTTCACAAAAAGTCTAGTGAGAATTCCTTCAATGTGTGCAACTTCCAGCGCTTGTCAGTTGAAACTAGGACAAAATTGCATTGATTCTTGTTTATTTTAGCTCTTTATGTAAGCAGTCGGATGTTACGGAATATTTTACATACAAATGAGTCCACTCCTAATAGAAACCTGGAATTCTGTCAGTCAAGGGGTGGGGTGGAAGGGAAATCTTTCAAATTTGTTGGTTACTCTCCACTGAATTATGTAATAAGTGATTTCAGAATGTGAAAGTAAGTAATAACAGTCTGAATGGAAGCCGGTGGTAGGTAACAGAGTTATTTGCGACATTATCAGTGAATGGCAGTCAACATATTGGATGTCATGAATAAAATGTTGATGTAGACTTTCTGTTTTTCATTTTCCAAGTCATTCAAACAAGTTATATGCAAAGTTATCTCATTGCATTGTTTGAAAAGCAGTTTTTGAGGGGAAAAAAATAAAAGCAAGGTATTTAATTTTTTTCATGTAACATAAATAAAGGTAAAGGAACATTCCAAATGAATACATACATTTTCTTATATCACTAGACATATATATCACTAATAAATATTTGAAACATAAATAAGCGATAAACTATTAAATTTATTGGTGATATAAGAGAAAAAGAAATGGTGAAATTCACTTCAAAATAAGAATTTATGTGAATGCATACTTAAATAATAAGTGGATGTCATAAAATTAATTTCTATAATTGAATAAATATGTCAATTAAATATTTCAATTAAATAATTGAAAATAAAATTATGAAGACTTTCAAAGAAATGCTATTATTATAGAAATAAAAAAGCACTAAGAAATGCTATAGAAGAAGATAAACAAAATTGGTACATTCTTTTTATTTTAACCTAGAATTCTGTGGGAGTATAGCTATACTGAACGATAGTAGAGACGATCCTGAACAGAGACCTGAGCATAAGCTACATAGAGGGAAGAATGAAATCTGTTGAGTACGTTGTCATGTATAATGAAATAAGGAGTTCTCAACCCTAACATATAATGGGGAGGGACAATTGTTGATAAAAACAAGTTTAGTGTATGGCCACCCAATATAATTAGAAAAAAAATCTTTTTAAATCACATATTGTTCCTTGGTTTCCATCTTTTTTTCCTCCCTTATATGTTAACCTCTGACTGACAAAACTGTTGATTTTAATATGAACAGGAAGATGGTACATAGGAAGTGAGGTTACTATCTGAGAAATGGGAGGAGGAGGAGGTGGAATCTCATTACCCCTCTCCTGCCATGAAGGCTGTCTATGGGTCTAGACTGAGTTCTTGGCTGTGTTACTCTACTGTACCAAGGATCACCATTTAATTGTTTACTGTTAAAACTACTGAGAAATGGCAGTTAAAAATTAAAGTAAAATTCTTGAATAAGGTTCTAGATGTTATCAAACAGGGGCATGAATATAAACATTTAAAACATACTGCATTTCACTATTTATATTGAAGTATAAGATGTTGCCACCATTAATAGAAAATCAAAAACATGCTGATAAAATGTAATAATATTCATGTTTTGCCTCATAAAATTGATCCACATAATCTTTTTTGTTTAATTTCCTCAAAACACATAGTAGTAAAGTCTTTACTTAGCAAAATGAGGGATATAGAATTGAATAAAACAATATCCTTGTTGTTAATATAACAGTGTATACTGCTGGTGGTAAATATGCTCAAAAGTTACAGTAATTTTGTGATAATTTATAAGAAAACTAGATAAAGTGTGATGAACAAGAGGAAGTAATGAGCTCTAGGGAAGGCTGGAGCCGTAGTATGTGGGAAAGTACATGTACAGGAGACTTTTAAGCAGAGTTTTGCAGCGTACATGTTTATTAACAGTGTAGTAAGGAAAGCGGGGAGCAAATAATCTGAATTTGGAACCCTCTAATATATGGATGCCAAAGGCCCTTTCAGAATTTTATCTAATGTGGTAGTTTTCATCAGTAATGAATACTTATTCATAGTTACTGTGTGTTTTCACCCACGCTGAATCCTGATGGAATAAGAACCTCATAATGTAAAAGAAGTCAAATTTTAAACCAGTGAGTATGTAGATTTATGATACTGTTTGAATTGTTTGGCAATAAAATCTGATTCAATTACGTTTAATATAGTAAAAAATGGTTGTGTTCTTTTAGGTATATATATATAGTCATACGAGGTCTGACAATTAAGTTCGCAAACTTGATGCAATGATGTTGCTAATCTTTTTTTATATCAAAGAGATTATTCATTATGAATTTGTACCAACTGGACAAACAGTTAACCAAGTTGACTATTTGGAAGTGCTGAAAAGGCTGCGTGAAAAAGTTAGATGACCTGAACTTTTCACCAAAGATTCATGGCTCCTGCATCACGACAATGCACCAGCTCACACAGCATTGGGGGAGGGGGGGTGCGGGGGGGGGTTAGCCAGTAAACAAGTAACTGTATTGGAACACTCTCCCTACTCACCTGATATGGCCCCCAATGACTTCTTTCTTTACCCAAAGATAAAAAAAAATATATTGAAAGACATTTTGATGACATTCAGGACATCAAGTGTAATACCAGGACAGCTCTACTGTCCATTCCAGATAAAGAATTCCAAAATTGCTTTGAAGGGTGGACTAGGCACTGGCTGCAGTGCATAGCTTCCAGAGGGGAGTACTTTGAATGTGACTATAGTGAGATTCAGAAATGAGGTGAGTAGAACTTTTTCTGAGATGAGTTCATGAACTTAACTGTCCAATCTTGTACGTTTACTAATATGATATAGAAATAGAGATATTCATAATTGATTAAAACCAGAATTATATTCAAGTAATTGTAGTCAAATAATTCCCTCCAAAATCTCTGGTATTTAGTGTATCTTCACTTAATGATAGATGCAGAGCTAGAAAAGATGAAAGAAGTTCCTGACGTCATGGGACATATAATAAAAAAATATAGAAATTAAGCCTATTATAATAAATAGTAAGCTGTAAAATACAGTTTATAAAATATAATTTATAAAATATAAAAAAAATATTTTATAACTTCTACTAAACATAACCACAAGTTATTTGGAGAATATATAATATAGAGGCCTAAATGATCATGTGAAGGAGGGAATGGATGCTCAGGGAAGTCTTCATCAAGGCTGCAATCCTTGCTGTTGTACTTGATGAAGAAGAGTACTAAGGAAAAATGGTGGGATAGCAGAGTCCCATAATGGCATGGTATTTATGTGAAGGCCTTCAGATAGAAGGTTGAGGCTATTTGAGGATCTAATTAAGTCTGTTCTTTAGGAAGATTATAGGTGTTAACCTAAAAATTCAAGCCAGAGTGAGAGGCAACAAGCATTTATTTGACATCAAAAAGAATTTCAATCTAGTGTCACAGAAAAGAAGGAAAATAAAGGAATTTCTATCAGTGCTAAAAAGCTAGGTTACTCTTTGGCTATACATGTCTGGTTACCAATAAGATGTGCAAGGAAGTTCCTTTTGAATGGCTTCTCTAGCTCTACTTAAAATGACTCCACTTATGAGAAATTTTCACAAAAGGGAATCCAATAATTAAATCAGAAATTGAATTTATCCAACGAGACTCAAGAGTGCAAGCTCATCCTAAATTACACAATATTAATCTATTTACCAAGATTACCTAAAATTTCCTAGAGCTCAAATATTGTTATCAGACAAAGAACTTCAAACAATGACTGACTATTTAAGTTTTAGCTTCTCAATGTTTAAGAACCAATTTTCACATAAATAACTGCATTTCATTTTGAATGATTGATTTATTAATTATTAACTTATACAATAAAAATATCATATAAAGTTAGTCCCTAACATCAAATTTCACAGAGATTTTTGCCCTAAGAGTAAACATTAAAACTGACCTTTTTCCTTCATTAAGTTTTAAAATGTCAGTTTAAAATGTGGGGATTCTTTATTTTATAATTTGAATTTAATTTTAATTATAAAGTGGTATTTTTATGGCTCTTCCTCCTTAATTTCATTTTTATTGATTTTTAGGACATAGAATTGGTGTCTTGTAATATAGCCTTAAAATCCATCAGTTGAAATAACACATTTAATATCTTAAAAATGTATATTTTTTAGATGAATTGAATTCTCAGTATTTTATACTGCAGAGATCAGTTTATGTGTTTTAATGTTGAAAGTACTCTTTTCTGAAATTATGATCCAGCAGATTAAACTTTAGCATTCCCAAACTATGTTGATTTATTCTCAACCATTAATGTCATAAGGTTAGCTTACCTCACAAAGAATATAAGCTTAGCTAGGCACTTTCAAAACTAGAAAACTGAATAATGATTGGTATTTTTAACCTGAAGAAAAATATACTGGCTACCTCAAGTAATGGAAAGATAGAGCATTAATAAAGTCAGAAGGTCAGTTAGCTTTTGGAGTACAGCTGATATTATTCAGTCTTTGATTTATTTAAAATAAAAAAGTTCTCTGGACAGACTAAAAATGAAAAGCTCATTAAGGACAATTTTATTAATCTACCTTTTATTTGTTACTTTATATTAAATTTCTCACTTGTAAATTAAATAACAAATTGGTCTACATTTTGCTTTTCTTAATCCCATGACATCTAATAATATTTAAAGAAAAGAAATTATGCCATAATATAAATTACTTTTTAACATGATTATGTTTTAGATATTTTAAAGTAAGTAGCTTTTACTTTGAGACCTGAAAATTTTAAAGTGAAATACAGGGTAAATTGTAGGAAGGTGTACAGGATCACTCACTATTTTTGGTAAAATATATTCATGGATAGGATTCTACAAAAATCTTATGTCCTATTAAAATAATTTCATCAATCAGTAGCACTTATTTATTTGGTATTGTTGAGTGTAAAATAAGACCTTTATATTTCAATGGATTTGTTTACCTTAAGAATCACCTATTTACATTAAAAATATATAAATGTTACTATAAAAAAGATAATGAAGTCTAAAATGGACAGTAAACAATAGACACAAAAATAGAATAATAAACAAGAAAATAGATTGTTTATTTTATTAACTTTATTGGGGTGATACTGGTTATAAGATTATATAGCTTTCAAGTGTACAATTCTAGAATGCATCGTCTATATATTGCATTATTTGCTCACCACCCAAAATCAAGTCTCCTTCTCTCAACATATATTTGACCCCCTTTACCTTCTTCAACCTCTTTGATATACCCTCTTTGATATATTAGTTTTGATCCACTAAAATATTCATCCCTATTAAATTTACAAATGATCCAAATGATGTAGTTTTTATTTAAATACATTTGTTTACATTTTAAAGTTTAATGTAACACAGTTATTTATAAATTTTAAAAAGTCATTGCTTGTTTTTTCAAACATCACCAGGTTTTACTTGTCACCATGAAAAGTCTGAATTTTAAACAGATTCTTGAACTGGAACTCATATCCATCAGCTGGTTCAAGTTTAGCACTTGTCTCATCCCCAGTCGCTTTTCCAAAACTGCTACCTTCACCATGAAGCCCCATGAGTTTTCCCAATTCAAACTTGAGCTTCTTCAGCATTTTGACTTTTTCTAACAAAGCCATCTTGGAGCGGATACATAGATTGCCTAGCTTTCTCTAGGTCTTTTCCAATGCTATCTGGAATAAATTTATTGACCACTTCTTTCAAGCCATTGGTCTGCACCCCTTGGGTCATGATTTCCATCATCTTCTGGATTTGGCGGACCTGTTGATGCTGAGCATAAGAGGTTTCCAAATCTGATTGTTGTGTTTTTTAGTAAAACCACCACAGAATAGATGAAACAAATAACCACCGGTAATCTTGACATCAGCATGAGCTTCAGTCATGGTCTGACATGTTTTGACCATGGAGCACAGTTTGTCGCAGGTATGATCCGTGCCATGGAAATTAGTCTGGCAGTTTTTGTACTGCACATCCTTAGTAACTAGCTTGAATTTCCTAATGCAATGTCTTCATTCTGCAGATGTGCTAGGATCACTTCAAAAACACGACCCTTGAGACCATCAGATGTGATTTCAGTTCCTTGAGTTCTCGTGACTAGTGGTTTCCCAGTATTTCTTATATTGAACACAGCTGGTGCTTTGCCATCATACTGATCTTTCTTAGAAAATGGGGCAACCACTTTCTTCTTGGCTTCCTTTTGGCCGCCTTCCATAAGGCATTTCTTCCTTCTTTTTAGCCAAAGGCTAAAAAAAATACTTTAAAATTTAAATTAAAAAATTATGTTTTTCTAAGACATTACTGTACTTTACTCAATTAAATAATTAAAGTCTATTTTATTGTAGAGGAAATTTAAAGATGTATAAACAGTGATACTGGTTTTCTGCAGCAGAGGAGGGTAGTAAACTCCTTATGTACACAATCCTTCCTATTTTCTTTTGCAGTTATTCTTCCCTAGATCTGAACAAAATATATAATATTGATCAATGTTGGAAGTACACTTCATTTAGGGCTATATATCTCCCCATATCATTTCAAGACTCATATTTATAATGTATATGTGTGTATATGGGGGTGTTTGTGAGTATAAGCATATGTGTGTACCTTGATGTAAACATATGCATGTATGTAGTATATCTTGATGTAATCATACATTTGAAAACACACACCTACATACATGTATGTAAATAGACTAGGCTGCCGTAATTTTCAATATATACTACTTAGAGTTAATCTTTCTTAGAAGTCTACCTATTTATGTGGCTGGAGGAGAGTCTTTTTGCATAGATGCTAAGGAAAATGGATATTAAGTTAATGAAATAATCTTGAAAAACATCCCTGAAAAATATATTGTAAACCATTTGACAGATACTATTTTGCACTACATTTCACTTTATTATTGCATATTAATATATTAATCATCTACACAAAAGAAAATGAGTGGTGATGTAGTTTGGGCTACCTGAACGTATCCTATTTTTCATGGATTTTACAGTGCAAATCAAGTGAATTAAAGAGAAAAATGAATAGGTTTTTTTTCCTCACTTTTTGTAAAAATGAAAATGCTTTCCAAAATTCCTGTGGCAGATTCTGAGTGTTTCTGTTTTGTTTTGTTTTTCCTAAGCCCTCTGCAATGGAAGAGATTTGAAATTATTTTGTAGTATCAGATCCCAGCTGCCTGAAACCACTTGACTTTATAGAAGAAGAGAGCCTAGATGAATCAGAGGATATTGAAAGGAATGTTTTGTTAATAAAAATGCCAATAATTTTAACGTGAAATGATCTAAAGCTATCAACCCATGGTAATATAGTACATATAAAATTAAAACAAATACCCACTTGACATTGGTTATTGATATGTAGATACTATTAATTCATGGTATTTTAAGTATAAAGCATGATATATCTCAATTTTGTATTGCTTCTATTTAAGAGGATAGTAATTATACTTTTGTTATGCCTAAAATTGACTAAAAGTATGCTACTGTTAAAATAAGCTCAGTTTATTAAGGAAGTATAATATAATTAAATATAGGATGATATGTTAAAAGCACCAGACCTAGTAAATAGAATGATTATTGCTGTTATTTCTACTTACAGAATACCTTTTTTTTTCTTTTTTTTAACTAATGTCCTGATCCAGCAAGAAATAACTGGAGAACATCAAAACTATTTGAGGCGTTGATGTCATGAGATACAGCACAGGTTCAACAGATTAGTAAAAGGTGAAATCTGTGTGAAAGTTCATAGGTTTTAAAAGCTGAATTAATGCAGTATCCAAAATCCAATTGTTCTTTCAGTCCATTTATTTATGTATACCATTAAGATAGATAATGTGAGTAAGTGACAAAAGAAATATTTGAGAAAATTTATATATATATATATATATATATATATATATATATATGCTTGAAATTCAGGATAATTAGGACAGTATACACATAATTTTCACAAAACTAGCAAAAATTTATTTTGAACATCTCTGCATATTTTGATATATTATATCCCTCATAAACAAAATATCGTTTATTGTTCTATTCCTCAGACAGTGTTGTGTTATACATGATCAAAAAGTATCTCATTAAAGAATGACAGTGCTTTGCAATAGTTGTTCCCAAAGCTTCCTTGGGCATTATACCAAAAAAAAAAAAAAAAGAAAAATGACAGTTGGTGTCAACACTAAACAGCTTAGGGCAAACTATTTTCTCAAAACCTATGTAATTTAATTGAAATGCAATATTTCATGAATATTAGAAAAGTAGGCTTTATTAAAAATGGCAGGGAAAAGTGAATGCATGACTGTTTAGAGTAACAAGCAATACAAATTTATTCATTCAATACATCACTGAATTATTTAAAACTCAGCCTAAGCACAAGGTCATGGAATAATTTGGGCAAATAGGTATTTTGCATGATGCATTTCCATAATTCCCCTGCATCTATAAAATTAATCCCAACTCTGGTTGGTGCGCGGACCTTTTTCTTGTAGTCAGAGAGCCAGATAAAGACGTTGATTCATAATTAAAGCCAAACTAAACTATTGATACTTGACATAGAAAAACTATGTATATATGTATGAAGAGAATGTTCACTAGTAAATTTAAGAACTGGAAAGAAAAAGAAAATTGAAATCCTTATAACTCTAAATTTTTATTTTACTCCAAAATAAAAGTGATATATAGGATAAATGTTAAATTCTCAGATATTCACAAATTTCCACACAAAAGCTTTACATAAAACCAGTTACTTAAGTCTCTGAAGTAGTAATTACAGTTCTTCATTACTGCTGCAGTATTTTCGACTTGTAGCATTTCCTTTTGATTCTTTCTTAGCATAGCCTTCTCTCTGCTTGTATTACCCATCTGTTCTTGCACAAAGTTCGGTTTTTCCATTAGAGCCCATGAACATTATTAATCATAGTTGTTTAAAATTCCTGGTCTGATAATTCCAACATCTCTGCTATATCTGCATTAGATTCTGTTCTTAGCTCTGCCTCTTCAAAAATGGGTCTTTGTTTTTATTGTGCCTTGTAAATTTTTGCTGCAAGCTAGATTTGATGTACTGGGTAAAAGGAACTGAGGTGCATAGGCCTTTATTGTGATGTTTTATTTTTATCTGGCGAGAAGTTAAGCTGTGTGTGCTCTTTGCTGAAGCTGTATGTGTCAGAGGCTAAAAAGTCCTCTTGTGTCCTTGTTTTTGTTTCCGTGTTGTATTTGGGTGTCTGTCTAGATTTCTTCTTAAATGGGGTCTGAAATGTGCAGTTTTTCAGTTGTGTTCTACTATACGGGAGCGCCCTTGATGGGGTGGTAAGGTATGGAGGAGGGAACGTGTATTATAATCCTATGATTGGGTGTCAGTCTTTCAGTGAGCCTCTGTCCCTGGGCTGTGACCTTCAGAAGTATTTCTCAGCCCCACCTGCCCAGGTGAGACAGTGAGACTAGCTAGGGCTGGAGCAGGGTATTGCTCTTGCCCAGGTTGGTTAGGCTCTGATAAACCGGTTACTCTTGAAGGTAGGTCTTGTTAAAAAGAACAAGATGTTCCAGGCTTACCTCAAAATGGCCACGTTCCTACTGCCTGTGCTGGGAATAAGAGGGGATTTTTCTCCATTCTTCACTCTAAGAATGTGGTAGGCCTCCTGGAGGTAAAACTCACACAGGTAGGAGGATGCCCATGATTGGATGTTTCTTGGAATTTTTACCTCTCAAACTTGTCACACAGGATCTCCAAGAATTCATCAATTCTGGATTAGATATTCTTTCTCCATACTGGTTTCCATGGAGATCACTGTTCTTGAAATTCTGCTCTGGTAAAGTGTCATTCCCTGTATCTGCCTGTCTCTCCAATTTGGGAAGCAGTGGCTTGCACTGTTACCTCGATTCCCTAATAGGTCTAAGAAGAGGTGATTTTCAGTTTTTCTGCTTTTATCTTGTGTGAATGGGAGTGATGGCATTTCAGTTCCTTACGTGCTGGATTGAAAACCAGCAGACATGTTTTTGACGTTTTCTTTCCTCCTGTTAGGTGAGACAGCAATACTAAAAGGGATGGGAGTTGGCTAACTGCCCTTGCAACAGTTCAGGAAAGGTTTTGCTATCGTAGTTTCCATAGAAATGTTGGCATTTGTTATGGAGGGGGTTCCAGGAGTGTTTCAAAATGGTTACTTTTGCCCTCCATTCTGATGGAGGGCTGTGGAAGTCTCCATCTATTTCTCCTTGCTGTCCTGTCATTCTTTGCCTCAATAGTTTTATACTCTGTTGTTAATTCATACGTGTTAAGAACCGTTGTACCTCCTTGGAGAACTGACCCCTTTCTCATTACATACCACTTTCTTCATCCTTGATAACTTTCCTTACTGTGATGTCTGCTCTGTTTGAACTTAATATAGCTGTGTCTGCTTTCTTACAATTAGTGTTAGCATGGTATATTTTTCTGTATCTATTTATTTTCAATCTATATCTGTCTTGATGCTTAACGTGGGTTTCTGTCAGACAACATATAATTGAGTCTTCTTTTTTATTCCACTTTTACAATTTCTGTCTTTCAACTGGTGCATTTACACCACTGATACTTGTAAGTGATTATTGACATAGTTGGATTAATATTTACCATGTTTGTTACTATTTTCTATTTGTTTCCCTTATTCTTTGTTCCTGTTTTTGTCTTCCATTCTTTTTCTGCCTTTTGTGATTTTAAGTGAGCATTTGATATGATTCTCTTTTATCTCCTTTCTTAACATTATAGTTATACTTTTTAAAAAAATGTTTAGTGGTTTCCCTAGAGTTTGCAATACACATTTACAACTAAACCAAGTTCATTTTCAAATAACACTATAGCATTTCACAGGTAGTGTGAGTACCTTATAATACCAAAATAACTTCAATTCCTTCATCTCATTCATTGTGTCATCACTCTCATTTATTTTATTTCTATATAAACTTATACCAGTATATAGTGTAATATAAGCAGAAGCATATATGATCAATTACATTGTTGTTATTGTTATTTTGAACAAATTGTTATCTGTTAGGTAAATTAAGAGTAAGAAAACTAAACGTTTTATTTTACCTTTTTCTTATTTCCTTCCTGCCTCCCTTCACCCCCTCCTTCCTTCCTTTCTTCTTTTTCAAGATATGTCCCTGATATGTACTGCTAAAAATTTGGATTTATCTATCAGTTGGTTAGAAGATTTTGCAAGGAAGCAAAATGAGAAGTGTTGGGTTCAAAAGTTTACAATTTTAGATAGGATGACCTCATTAAGTAACAGTGGAGAAAAGACTTAGGGTTAGCTGAGAGGAAATGTTGTTCTTTACTATTCAGTTAGAAGATACCACATGAACCAAATCCTTAAAACAAGCAAGTTTTAGAAATGTAGAAATAAAAATTACTCTTTCTAATAATATAGGGCTGTCTAGGTATGTCTACATTTTTTTTTGAAGAAACATACTTAGCTGCCCAGAATATTCAAAAGAGTAATATAAATTAATTTAAGAAGAAATATACATATTTCTCAGTAAATACATTGAAAACAATTTTTGAAGTTGAGTATTGGCTAAAATCTGAGATAAGATGGTGAGGGTGTTCAGAGCATGTAATCCCAAAGTATGCTGCTTTGGCATATTAATTATTTGAGTTAAAGACACTTGAGAAATAGCAAGTGTAAGAAGGTCACTCTGACCCTTCTTTTCTTCCTGAAGCAGGAGATAAAACTCATGTGACAGGCGAGCTCCTTGTACTAGGAAGAAGAAAGACATCCTTATTATCAGACATGGGGAATTGGGGCTGAGAAATCTGTAAAACCAAACTTCAGTAAACTAATTTTTATCTTTTTAGTTACTTCTCCACAATATACCCCTAGGCCAAACCCCTTTACCCTGCAATTTCTTTACAAATATATTGTTCTTTGTTGAAGATGCTATGCAAGCTGCAATTCTAAGCCACCAGTTTGGGTTGCTTTAGGTTTATGTTTCTCCTGAGTGATATGTGCTGCATGCATTAATATACAATTAGCTTTCCTCTTGTTAATATATTTTGCTGTTGTTGTTATAAGAGTCTCTGCCAATAACTCAGAAGAATAGAGTGAAAATAATTTTTCCTCCCTACAATAGGAACCCACATGAGTAGGCAGAACGTCAAACCCACATCAGCTTTGGGGTAGTTTATAGAACTGGTCTGGGATTTGGTTTTCAGGCTTCTGGTTATAAAAAAAGCCCCAAACTAAGGGGAAGATCAAGTAGGAGACAAACCCCTTATAACTGAGATCCCACACATTTATCCGCTCTGGAAGCAAACAAGTCCCAACTCTCAACCTTAAGTAACTGCAAGGAGAATGGTACTGCAGTCATGGCATTTAATTATCCATGTGAGGTTACCATCATACATTGCCCTCATGTGGATCTGCTACACAAATTCATATTATCTCTGTTATGCAAAACAAACAAACAAACAAACAAAAAACAAGACAAGACAAAAAAAAAACCAACCTATAAATTTAATTAAAATGATCTTAAACTAATGGTTGCGTGTAACCAAATTCTAGAATTCACAAATGCGTAAGTTAAAGCCCGAGAAAATACTTGCATTACATATTTACCATGGTTGGTACTATATTAGTTACAGATTCCTAAGTTTGGGTAACCAAGAGAGAAAATGATGGTACAGCATTAGACTTTTATATAATTTTTATAAAGAGGTTGAACTTATTGAAGCCATAAAAATAAGATGATTAATGTTCAAAGTATGTAATCGTTAATATTAAAGCTATTCCGATTACACAATGAACAAGTAATAACTTTATAAACAATAATAATAATGATGATTAATTTAGGAAATATAAAAACAAAACAACACTAAAATTCCAGTGAAAGTCATCAAATAGTCTTGTTACTATTTGGAGGAAGAAGATACTTATAAACTAGATTTTGTTAAATTTCCTCTCAGGTGAAAAATTTTAGTTATGCTCTGTTTTCTTTAACTCTAGAATTACAACTTTCCATAAATAGATGTTTCTAAATGTATTTTATTTGATAAAGAAAAATTCACTAATATACAACAGTAACTGGTATCACAAAGGGAAGTATAATTGCAGGTTTCAAAATAGATTGCTGATTCGTATTTTAAATATAGTTGTTAATTATGATTTATTTTAAGATCATGAAGATCATGACAAAAGTAATGTTTGTCAATACTCAAAATTTATATATGACTTATTTTCAACAAACTTTAAAGTTTATACTCTCAATTTATAAGTGAATAAACTAAAATTTGCTCATTAAATCATTATCCTGAAAAACATCAGCAAAGCCAGTCAACTTTTATCTTCTAGTCATAGTTTCAAACTTTGAATGTATGATATTTTAAACGATTATTTTTAAATAATGGGAGTAATGTCACAAAATTTATTATTTGATTACTATTAGTCTTGCATCAATAATTTTGAGAAAAATAAAATTATTTGTGTTTTTTTTTTGTATTCTTAAAAAGTGCATTAAAACTAGATTTAAAAACAGTTTTAAAAATGTCAATATAATGAATTATGTAAATAAAAATCATCCCACAGTCTAAAAATATAGGAGAATTCAGGCAGAGACCCACTAAAGAGAGTAGTTAGATGCAATATGAAAAACTGGCTACAGAAAAAAACAAAGCAATAGTGTAGATTCTACAATTCATGATTTTCACAAAACCTCTCATATAAGAAAGCTAGGTGATTATGTTTTATAGATTATGAATTTAAAATACTCTAATAGTGGGGAGAGCTGGTATGGGGAAAAAACAGCATTTGTTGAATATTCACAAGACATGCTTATCACTGTAAATGCGTTATATTACCTAAACTAAATATCAATTTTATATAATAGCTCTGACATTCATTATTCTAATCATGGCTCGAGTTCTGATTCAATATATTTATATCATTTGGTTATCTAGAGAAGTTCGACAATCAAAGTTTAGGCATTTTGTTCATAAAGAGAATTGGACACACCAGAAACCAAATTCGTGCATCTATTTTTAAAAGAATTATACTCTAGAAAGGGAAAATTATTGATTAACCATCTTCTAATGAAATCCGACTGTACTGTCTTTTGACTATTTTCTCATCAAACCTCAATAGGATAAAAGGACATATGTGAGGGATTACCAAAAATGAGTATGGAGGTGAGTAGTGGCCAAAATAGAAAAAAATATAACAACTTTCAGGACAAGACTGAGCATTTATTCAATACTTCAGGGAATCTTTTTACGTCTATATTTGAGTTATCCATATATAGCTATCTACTAATTAATGTAAATGTCAAGAACTCCAATAATAAAGACTGTTGTCTACATTGGGAAATTATATCTAAGAAATAGTTTTACTTTGTGCTTTAAATAACCAAAGTGATAAGTAAATACACTAAATATAATTTAAACAATATCTAATTTCTCACTGGCTCAAGTCTATCATAGCATATAGAGTCTAATGCCATAAATATAAATTATGTTTTAAAAGAAAAGATAATAAAGGAAATAAATATGCATACCTAACAGACTTTTCAAAAAATAGTTTATAAATGCAAGTGTGTACAACTGGGACTGATCTCAGTGTAAGAATCGGGGCATTTAGAGTTGTTTCATATTTAGGGAGTGAGAAAACATTACATATGTATTATGAGTTTATAGAAAATCATTAAAATCATCTGCCTGAAACAAATCTTAATAGACTTTATTAATTGGCTTTGGTTGGTTTGTTGTAATTGCATGAGCTGGTAAATCTCCTTTAGAAATCGTTGATTTGCCTAACTTTTCAGCTTTTTATTATTCACGTATAATTTGAGGGGAAGTTTCTTTGATAATGTATCTGTTTACATTGGCTCTGATTACCGATTATTTTCATTACCATTATTATTTAGTTCCTATGTTTCCTTATTTCTTTTTGTTACCATTACATAGATCTCTTTATTTCTACATTTTTTTGTTGTTGTTGTTAATTTTTTAAATAGACTATATCTTGTCTGTAGATATGAAAAATATAATAGATTTTTTTTTCTTTTGTAACAGTAATTATTCCAGGGCTTTAAGCCAGAACATAACCAAAATGGAGATTGTAAAATAATTAAAATACTTAAAGGTAGATTAGTCCTGAAGCATATACTCCGGGTACCTGCAGACAGCATGAAATGACTTCCTTCCACAGCAGTAGCCCTGAGAGCAGGAGGTCACAGCCAGGCCTCCCCTGTCCAGTACTGCTGGGCTTTGGATTTCACATCCCATTACTTCTATAGCAAATGCTTTGTTCCCTCCTGTTCTCTCTTCTTATGTTACCTAATTCTAGCTTATACCGAATAACTGTTAGAGAACTTCAAAAGGGTTACATATTTACCTTAGGGGCAGAAAGGCAAACAATAATCTCTGAGAATGTAGATTAACTTTTATAAGAAGAAATTAATTAATACAGCAGAAGGAGAAAGGGGTACATTGTTCAAGGGGATCTAAAGAAAAATTGGAAAAGAACCTGAGAAATGCAGAAGTCAGTATTATTTATGAGTCAATAGAAGCCTGTAAAAATTTTTCTCCCTACTTGAAAATGATGTCAACAGACCATAAGGATGCCCCTGAATATCACAAATGTGGGGATCCCTCTTCCCGTTCAAAGGTGCTAGAAATGTGTTTAAGGTGCTATAGTTGGGACGTTAAATGGAACTTGCTCAGGAATCTTACCAGATTTTATAGAACTATCAGTACTAATATCTAACTATAGACGGAAAAAATACATGGAACTATGAGAACGATAAACAGTGAGTGTGTCTGGAATCATGAGAACAATAAACACTGTGTGCGTGCGCATGCGTGTGTATGTGTGTGCGCGCGCGTGCGCAGGTATTAATAGCAAAGTACATCTAAGCTCTAAAAACCTGTTAAGAAAGGATATACAGGGTACAGCCATTTTTGACATTGGGCCAATCAATACCAACTTTCACTATATCTTTCGTTAAACAATTCAAGGCTACTCATTGGAGTCACACACTATCAAAATTGGAACTTGAAAAATTAAAGAAAATATATTATTTTACATATATAAGTTTTAAAATGACTTTATTGATATTTTAAATTATTTAGTGAATTTAAGGAAAGTACATATATACAAAGTATAATTCATATCCTCTTGCAATTATATTTTTCTATTTATCATTAGTCATATTTATTTTAAAACAATGGAGAAGAAATTGAATTTCCAGAGGATTTTCTTCAAATATTTAATCATGATGAAAATAACAAGGAATTATAAAAATATTAAGTATTGTAAAGAATAGATAGATACGAGATATATAGATAATTTTCTGCTTGTAAGGGGGAACATACTCCCTAAAATTCTTATAAAATCAGTCCTTATTAATCACATATTAAAGTCTAATCAACCTTCATTTACATGGATCCAGCCCTATTTATAATCCTCCTTCAAATCCTTGGCTTAGCCCAGAATGAGATGCCATGGAGCTCAGAGTAAAACCACATCTCAAAACCTGGATAAGTTGAACAGAAGTTTAACAGCTGCTTAATGCAAAATGTTAAATTTTGAATTTGAGTTAGAATTTTGAATATCTTCAATGTAGAGGGTCTTGAGGAACACATCAGTCTTTCCAGTGAAATTGTAGAAGGACTTTGCTCATAAGTAAAGACTTCATTACGAATCTTTGGATTCAACCAAAGAGTAAGAGCAAAACTGAAACAGATCCCCTTTGAAACTCTAGATTAAAGACTCTACATTAGGAAATTATATCTAAGAAATAGTTGTATTCTGGGCTTTAAATAATGGAGATGATAAGTAAATACACTAAATATAATTTCAATGATAATATCTAACTTCTCACTGTCTCAGGTCTATCATAGCATATAGAGTCTAGTGCCATAAATAAGCAGCCAAAAGCCTGGCTATCTACTTGAATAGAAATTAATTTTCTTTTGTGAAAGGTACAAGAACCAGGTCTCAATAGTATATCACCCAAAATATCCAGTTAGCCATAAAAATGATTAGATGTATGACAGAGTAAGAAAATATGATACATGGACAGTAGAAAATGAATAAACACATGTCCCAGGCAGAGGTTTTAAAACAGTTGTAAATATGTCCAAATACTCAAAGAAGAAAACAATCTTAGGTGGAAATTAGAAGTTTTTAAAAAACAAAATGGAAACTTTCAGAAATTAAAATTAAAATGTATTGGATGTGACTAACAGGATATTGAAGATGGCAAAAGAAACTTCATTGACATTGTAGATAGACCAATAGGAAGTACCCAGAATGAAGTACAGAGAGAAAAACAGATAAATAAATAAATAAATAAATAAATAAATAAATAAATACTAAATAAATGTCAGAATACAGTAGGTCTAATATGTGTGTAATTGGATTCCCAGGAGAGAGAGAAAAATAGAGGGAAAACAATAAACATACATTTTTGAAGAAATAATGGCAAGATGTCCAAAATATGAAGGAAAATATGAATATACGGATTTATGTAGCTCAGGAATTGTAGAACAGGCTAAATGAAAATAAAATCTCGCCAAATATATTATAATGAAATTGCTTCAAAGGAGATAAAAACATTTTGAAAGCGGCCAGAGAAAAAGCAACACATTATATACAGAAGAATAATGATGTAAATAACAGTGAAATTCTCAAGAATCAGAAAGCTATCATTATCCCATACCAGAAACTGGTCCCTGATCTATGTTTGCATGGATTCAATACTTTAAGGTAACTGATATTTAAACTGCTATTGTTTAAAACACATATTTAAGCTTGAGCTGTGTAGTTTTTAGCTGCTATTTGTTTGTTTACAGGTCAGTGTCATAGAGATGAGGTGTTATTAATGCTACAGGAGATACTAAAGAGTTCTTGTTCTGAACTGCACAATCTCTTGTGGGACAAGGGGAAATCAGAGAAAAAACAGAAAGTCATCTGCAGTCAGACCTGGTCAGGAAGATACAGAATCTTTCATCTTTCTTTTGTTCCTTTACTCCTAGTCTAATATTTCAGTTAGAAGTACTATTGTGAATCTATTCAGCAGAAAATAAATAGACTGATAAAAATTTAATTTTTCAGAATTATTGTTCCCTAAATTGCATAAGGAATATTAGTATCTGAGCTAAGACATATCATAAAACATCTGGGACACTAAGGTTGTAATAAACTTGAATGTATAATTATTGATAGTAAACGGCTGACGTAGTTGTAGCCTTTTAGCTAGTAAGGATCTGTTAGACAAAGTACCTTCTGCTTTTCCTAATGTTAAACTGTTTAAATGCCAGTGGCTCTCCATCCCCATGTGACACCAAAATGCTCCTACAAATTTCCAAATGCCTCATTGAATAGCATTTTTCTCACTATGATAGTCTCTTTTGGATACATTCCTACAATGATAATTCAGAAAATAAGAAGACTTTCTTTTTGTTGTTTGAGTTTTGTCAATAGAGGGATATTGAAATGAAACTCGACATTGAGAAACATTATCATACCCTGAAATTCATATTTTGCAATGCATTCCTTCTTTTTTCCTGTCTTCCTTTATTCAGCCTTTCATTTTTCCCCCTTTCTTCTAATAAATATTTATAATACATTTGCTATACGTAAAACATTATTCCAAGAATAGAATAGTGAATGAGAAAAACACACCACCTGCTGTCATAAAGCTTTCTTAGATGGGGAGGCTAGAAATGAATAGAAGTAACCAACAAAGATGTGTGTATATGAGTGTGACTTTGTGTGTGCATATGTGCGTGCGCGCACGTGTGTGTGGAATTGAAGTTAAAATAGCAAATCAGGGCACTTGGGGAGGAGAGTAGATCTGAGGGTGAAATGGGGACTAAAAGAAAGGAAGAATAAAAAGGCAGAATTGGGTGAGAGCTGCTAAGGCCGGTGACTATTTTCTATGGGAAAGTTATGAATGACATCTCTGAGGAAATGCCATTTGACCAACACTGATGTGAGGCACTGCGATCTGAGGGAAGTTTGTCTGGTGAGGAAGATCTCAAGAGCCAAATTCCTGCATAAGGTGCAGATGCAGCATTGCAGTTCATACCTTATTTTAAATTCAATGAGAAGCTGTAGGAGGGTTTTGTACTTTAAATAGATCACCCCAGGTAAGGAATCATATACAACTCCCCGAAATGAGAGATTGTGCAAGTGAGGCTGTATTTTGAGGGTAGAACTGACAGTATTTGATAATAGAGTTGAGTAGTTGAAAGAGGAAAATCAAAGAGTCTCATGTTTGGGAATGAGTACCTGGATGAATAACTGCAATTTACTGTGATACAAAAGCAGGGAGGAGAAGGCTGGGGCCTCCAAGTGGCAGAATTGAAAAAAGGAATTTGGAGACATTGTGTCTGAATATCCCATTAGATATCCAAATCCAAACAAGAGAGCAGGAAGAGCCAGTACACATGAATTTCATGTTCAGGGGAGAGTCATGACTAGAGAAATAAAGGTATTTGTCATCAGTGTATCTGTGTCATGTGGAACATGAGTGAAGGTAAGGGTGGAAGTTAGTGAAGGGCTTTGTATGCAAAAAAATAAAATTATTTTAGGAAAGAAAGAATCATTAAAGGATCAGAGTGTTTGAAACCCGCCAAGTAAAGTAATTTTTTGTGATTTTTGTTTAACTAATATTTATCACTATATAAATGGTATACATTTCTGTCATTGAAATGTATCTATTTCCACAAAGTTACGTGGAAAGTAGCATGCAAAAAGGGAGGGAACATGCTTTTCTCTGGTGATAGGATTATAAGCAAAGATTTTCTTTCTTTTTTTTTTTTTAATTATTTGTTCTTTCAGTTAAAGACATGTATTTTTTTTTTTTTTAATTAGAAAATGTATTATTTGTAAAACAGTGCACTGTGAAGTTTGATCTGCTAGCGGTGTGCCAGGTAAATTGGCATCAACTGGGGGCACTGTGAGAAAGTAGAGATAAAGCATCCCTTAGAAGGTTATTACAGTATTGGGTCTTGCAATAATACGGGGAAACGTTCCCTGTAATGCAGAATTTTTTTTATTGTTTGTTTTTTTGTTGTTTTTTTTTGGCAATTTAAATAAATTATGTCTTGGAAAAAATCACCACAGTCATGGAGTTTTGATAGTGAATAAATACTACTTCTGCGCTTTGCTTTACTATTGGCAAACTAAGATCCTGATTAAATACATCTATCCACACCATTCCACATGTGCAAATGTGTGATTAAAAGTGACTGGGGGGAAAACATAACCGTGTTGCTTATTATCAGTTATTCAGGTTGACAGTGTTCAGAAGAGCCCATAAAGATACCAGGCAAAGATACTACTTTCAACTTTTTCAGTAAGTGTCCCCCTACTCCTGACCTTGGACTATTTCATACATGCTTCTTTATCATCAAACCTCCTATATATTTACACCAACTCACACTCAGGACTGACCCCAGTTCCTCCTTTACTGGCGAAACAGAAACAGTAAAAGAATCTACAGCTCCCATTGCCGCATTTTCCTGCTTACCAGTATCTAGAGATATTGTATTCTTGCGTGTTTTCATATGCGTTCTTGAACTATCCATGACTGCCTAAATTCAATAATTTCTGTTTCCCATACATAGTTTTCCCCCTTTATCCTTTGTACTTCAGTACTTCAGGCCCAGGAACACTCTGGGGCTTTTTTCCTATATAAACAATCCTTCTATGTCTGTGGGTAGTTCCCATCATCTTGAAAACATAAAGTTGTTATCCCATTCTTAAAAACATGAAAATAAATAAATAAATAAAAATCGTGTTTTCTGAACCGCCAGCTGCCACAGCTATTTCCATTTGCTAAAGAAATAATCATCTATGCTAACCATCTCCCAACTCTCACATTTTCTTCTCTTAATTTCAATCCAACCAAGATTTTCCTCCTAGAGTTCCACATAAATGACCCCCAATGATTTCTACACTGTCAAATCTCCCATCAGTTTTTCTTTCCCAATTGATTTATTTATTAGCATTTGACACAGTTTAACACAATCAACCTTGATACACTGCTTCCCTTGGATGTCAGATCACTGATGTCCCCTACTTTTCTTTTTTCTACCTCACTGGTAGCTCTTTCTCACCTTTTATAGGTTCCTCCTGTTCCTCCACGCTCTTAGCTTTGGTGCAGCCCAGAAATCTGCCATTGGTCCACTTATTCTGTGTACTGGCTTTGGATACCATTTATTTGCTGCCAACTGCCACATTCTTATTTCCTGCTTAGATCATTTTTCTGAATTCCAGACCCACATATGTAACTGCCCTTATGATAGCCCTGTATCTCATAGTCATCTCAGATTCAGCATGTCAAAACTAATATACCCCCTCCAAAATATCTATTTCCCCCACATTCTCTCCTATCTCAGTAATTAAGGGTTGGTGTTCTCCTGATTGTACTTCTAGTCATTTGAGCCAAGAATACTTAGATGATTGATCCCTTTTTCCCATTATGCTCCACATCCCATGCCTTAAAACGCATCTAGAGTATCACCAGTTCTCACCACTCCCACTGCTCTCATTAGGGTCTGACCCATCTCATCACTGGCCTCGAGTCTCCACACACTAGTAGGTCATCTTTGCTTTTACCTTTGATCACCATCCCTCCCTCTTATTTGTGTCTTCACAAATCAGCTGATTTTAAATGTAAGTTAGTCCTGTAATAGCTCCTCATTTTATCCAGAATAAAAGCACAAATCCTTTTAAGACACCCAAAGGCCAATAGCAACCAGTGCTTCATAACTTCCCTGAGCTCCTCCGCCACCCTCTTCTCTCTCAAGCAATCTCCTACCTCTTATCACCTCCTTGCTCTTCAGCAAATGCTTCAGACACTCCTAGCTGTAGATGTTCCTTCTGCTTGGAATGCTCCACGCTGGATGTGAAATGGCCGCCCTCCTTACCTGCTCCAGATTTTTACTGAAATCTTATTTTCTCAGGGATATATGCTCCTTAGGGATGCCCTGCTTAAGCTATTTAAAATTACAACCACAGCTTTTCCCAGAACTCACAGCTCTATTCTATTATGCAGTTCAAAAAGTTTTTCTCCAACATTTAAGATGTTCTAACATAGCATAGTACACTCAGGCATCATTATTTGAGGATTCTGTATTTGAGATTTCACATACTTACTAAAATTTATTCATAACCACAAAGTCAGTACCCAAGGCATCTGTCCTAGTCGTTCCTGGACATGCGCAGAAAGGAAGAAAATTTGAGCCACCGATGTGTACATTCCCAGCTGAAGTCAACAGTGGTAATGCTCTGTCTTTTGTTTCAGCTTCTATACTGTAAGCAAGTGTCCTTTTCATGGTATTTTCAGTGCCACGTTTTTCACATTTTTTGCTGGTGAAATTTTTGTGTTTGTTTGTTTTAAATGGCCCTCATGCATAGTGCAAAAGCGCTTTCTAGTGTACCTATGTTAGAAGGTGTGATGTGCCTTATGGAGAAAATTTGCATGTTACATAGTATTAGTTTTCAGGCTTGAGTTATGGTGCTGTTGGCCATAATTTTAGTGTAAATGAATAAAATATATATATATATATATATATATATATATATATATATATATATACACACACACACACACACACACACACACATATGTATGTATGTATTAAAGAAGGTGCCTTTAAACAAAAAACCACATAAAACAGATACATTGACAGAAATGAGACCAGAAGCTTTCCTGAAACTAACTCTGCATTTCTTCTAGCAGTAATGGTTAAATATTCACTGTTCCTAGTGACTTTTTAGAACATAACAACTTTTACTAATGAGAATTCCTTTCATATGATTTTTACTAGATAGACTGTAAGTTCCTTGATGGATAAACTATAAGCTCCTTGATGACAGTTCACAGAAAACATCTAGTATTATTTCATTTTCACAAAGTTAAAAATAAAACTATAATCACATATATTCATCTACACACACCAAGGAAAAACTATAAAATTATATTAATCATAGTAGTTATTGTAAGCAGGTTAAAAAAGTAAACAGGTGCTCAAAAATAATTTGATGATTGAATATGTGATATAGTTCAGAAATTTTGATTTAGTGGGCATGCATGACAATATATGGAGATATTAGCCTGATAACTCTATTTATCTCTATCTATCTATCTATCTATCTATCTATCTATCTATCTATCTATCTATCCATCCACTATCCAGAACATTCTCTTATTAATCTAAATTGCCTGGCATATAGTTTGTGCTCAATATTTTTCATTGAAAGAAGGGAACAAAGTTGTTATTTCTCAACCTTACTAAGATTGGAATAAAGGACACTTAATTTCATGGAAAAAAACTCTATGTTATTTTGCTATGATTTAATACATTTACAACATTCCAAGGAATAAAAGTAAAAAGAAAATGAAAATATTGCTCTATCACTTGTCTTTCAAAACAAGTTTCAACAAACCTAATCAAAATGCTTCTCTTTTCTTAGCATTAACAAATAGTGTTCTAAAATAATCCAATAACTGTTCTAAACAGTGCACATGCTACAAAGAAAATATCTCCATATATTTTTAGAGCACTGAAAAATTAATCAAAAATTGTAGGCTTTGGCAATGACAAGTACATTAATCTCTAAGCAGCTGTATTGGTATTTCAAATAATATATTTTCTAAATATCTTTCCATGACATTGTAAAATTAATCTTTTAAAAAGTGTCTTTTTTGTTGTTAAGCAAAGAGGAAATAAACTGTTTTAATGGATTACCTGGACTGACAAGCACCATTCAGCGAAAAGCCATAGGGACTTTGCCACAGGGATCTCAAAATATATCATCAAAGACCATATCCCTAGTGAAAAGGATAATGCAAAACAAAATGTATAATTTATTGCCAGCTACATGCTATTTTCTTTTAAAATCAAATATTGTTATAATATTACAACATATAAACCATAATATAATAATTGTCTAAATTAGAGTTTAATGAGTTTAGTATATGGCATTATGTCCATTAGTCAATTACCAGCTTTCATACCACTCATAATACAGTGGGTCCTAAATTTACACAATACTTTTCCACATCATCTTCTAACATTTTTTTTTTTTTAACCAAAAGAGTGTCATTATTATTTGACTTATAGAATTCATGGAAAGGTATTGTATGATAATTTATATTGATGGCCTAAGAAATTAAGTTAGAACATTTTGATTAATTTTTAGAGTTCATCTAGAATAAAAGGCAGAGATATTTACACTTAAAAGGTTATACATAATGTATTTCACAGTGTATTTAAAGAGCAAGCAATATGCCATTCATGACTAATGAGAATATGATATTTTGTTAAATCACATACAAAATATCATATATTTTGAGAGATGAGATGAAAGTTTTGATGTGTATGAAGCAGGTATACTTCTTTATTTGGTAAACTTACTTATCCTTAATTTGGGTTGTAAGAAAGACTCATAACTGACCAAATAGTTAGTCGGTATGTCATGGCTGCACATGTTATTGGCAGGATCGGCATGATGTCTTCATTAAACACTGTTATCAACAGTGCACTTGTCTATAATATCACCACATGCGTTAATTATGAAGCACAGATTTAATAGCTATTATTTTAATGACCAATGTGACATAAGGTATGCTTCATTATACACAAATTCATGGTATTAATAGTAGAAGAGCTGAAATTTAATGTATATCAATGACAAACAAGGAAAAATGCCAATGTGAAATTTTACTTTACTGTATCTGGTTCAAGAGGAGTGTTGTATATTGCTCGTAAGAATTATTGTAGTCTTGCTTAACTAAAAGATACCATTACTCCTTAAAGCTTGAGACAGCAAAGACATAAATTAGAACATTTTTAGAAAAGTACTTAATAGTTTAGATTTAATTTCTTTTCTAAGTAGCCATACATAAGATGAAGAAAATATATTTTCAGATAAAATTTATAGATATTTAATTATTCTATTATGAATGTATCTATCATTTGTCACAAAATGTGAAAACAACTAAATGTTTATTTTCTATTTATAGTCCCACTTTTTTTTGTTCCATATATGAGGTTGGTGCAAATGTAATTGTGGATTAAAAGGTTAAAAATAATTGCAAAAAACACAATTACTTTTGCACCAACCTAATACTTGGTTAGTGAAAGTATACATATTTATATAAATCATAAAATAGGAGGAAAAGGCAACGAATGAAAATTCTTTGTCCTCAGGATTTTTTGTTTAAGCAACAGCAAAACATTTAAATTGATAAATGAATGTATAAAATGATAGGTAGATAGATATGACAGATAAATGGATTGAAGGATGGATGGATGGATGGATGGATGGATGGATGGATGGATGGATGGATGGATGGATGGATGGATGGCAGAAATATACATCAAAATTTTATGTTTTTGCATGTACAGTTTTCTAATTTTTACAATGCCCATTGGTTACTTTGACAAATACACATATATATATAAATATGTATATATGTATACCTAAAATATACATATGAATATATATGTATATATATATATATTCATTATACCTTCGATATGTGTATGCATATGTGTCTGGTATCTGTGTGTGTGTGTGTGTGTGTGTGTGTGTGTGTGTCTGTGTGTATATTACAGCATATATTATATATAGTCATAATTCATTACATCATAACTCATATATACATATTTACAAAACAAGCATTTAGGCAAGCTAAAGATCATTCATCAATGTTTTTCAAAATTAGGTTAACTATGTAAATGATAAATTTATACATTGGCCAATATTTTCAAAATTGTCTTGTGGCTATCCCTTCCTGTCCTAGCCGCCGGAATCACTATGCTGCTAACCGACCGTAACCTAAACAGTGCTAAGAGTACTTTGAATTCACCCAAGTTGTCTTCCAAATGTAGGGGGCTATCTGAGATTACCTTTCTCTATTCTTCATTTGCTTTTATGCTAACAAAGAACATTTCAAACTAAGGTAGTATATTCTGTTGTTAGAAAACATGAGTTTATAAAACCTTAAATTATTTAAATTATTTTTCTGACTTTTCTTTTATACTTATAAATGTTGATTTATTTTGCTAATATCTCATAGTTCTTTTAATGAGACATATTAAATTTAGTAATTACTTAGTGAAATGCTGACATGTTTGAAATATTCAGACTCTTCAACCAGGGCTTTGATTACTCTTAATATTTTTTTAAAGTATATTCTTTATCCCTTGGGCAGTTGTGATTTTTTGTACATTAGTCCTACACATTTGAAGTTACTCTATTATTATTATTTTTTATTGTAGATGAAATATATTTTCATGTTTTTTTCTGAATTATAACACTATTCATAACACAAGGAAGCTAATAAACTTATGAGAAAAATACTATAGGATAACTTCTTATAATCTTAGTAGATTATCTTATGTATTTCAGTCATACTGCCTGTAAAACATTTCTATTTTTCAACAGGAATATTTTAAGTTCTTCAAAGGCTAATGTTAACTTATAAGGTTAAAATTATAGTTATACTAGAAATCACATATATTTCACTGATTTTTATAAAAATATCCCTTGTCACTTTCTTTGATTTTTCGAGACAAGTATTGATTTGTATATAACTTTTATATCATTCTAACAGGTGTGATATTCAATATATTAAACAATTGATGCAGTAATTTAATTCAACATATAAATATGTATATATAATTTTTAAAATATTAGTTTTTGTCTGTAAA
Source organism: Rhinolophus sinicus (assembly GCF_036562045.2). Lineage (NCBI taxonomy): Eukaryota > Metazoa > Chordata > Mammalia > Chiroptera > Rhinolophidae > Rhinolophus > Rhinolophus sinicus. Next base: position 115,819,742 of record NC_133757.1, read on the forward strand.
TACACCAAATCATATGTATTTTAAAACTTTCTACCAAATAAATCATAGAAGTTCTTGCATGAATCATTCATACACATAGTCTAATAATTTTAAACTGTCTATTGATCACTAGAAATTATTAATTTGATCTTGTGTTTGACACAATGAGCCATGATGTGCCAAAGAGAAAAGCATCAAACTTTTCCAAGGCCTTCCTTATTAAATTGATACTAAACATTCTTCAGGTACCTGATAGGGGGTTTATGTCACTGAAAGGGGGATTGCCATTGGCTAGTGGCAGGTGGTCTTTTCCAGTGATTCCTTTTATTTCCACTAGAGAAAAGAAATGGATTTGCTGACAGAAGTTCACTGGTCCAAACAGGGCTCTTTCTCACAGACTAGTCAAATATCATGGGATAAAGTGAATGCTGGGCAGAGATATACTGTTACTTGTTCTGGTCTGTATTTTAAAGAGAAATACAGAACAAGGTCTCAGGTTGATTTTCCCCCAGAGATTACTTGATATTGCATAGGAAGCACTGCCTCAGACTTTGGGGAAATTTTTTCAAATACCACGAATCATTAGGGGTATGCCATCATACAAATATTTATCAGCCACCAGGGACTCCAATAGTTTCCCCAGAGGCCATCTGTATCAAATTGAGCTTTCACCTTAAGCATTTCTTTCCAGGATTTACAGAATATAATTCTCTCAACTTGGCAAGGCAGCCCCCTTTCCTCACAAGGCATCTCCAGACAACTGGAATAAATAAAGTAGCCAAAGCAGAATCTCTAACTTTAGTATCAAATCCAGAAACACACAAAAAAAATCCATTGGAATTGCAGGGACGTTTACTCATTACCCCACGTTTACTCACTACTCTTTATGAGTAAACGTGGAACTATTTCTGTATTTACAATAGATGATATACCTAAACATTCCTACCTGTACCAGCAGAATATCAACCCTGACTTATAAAGCATTCCAAATTTATTAAACTTTTTATTGGATATTTCATGTTGTAAATTAACAAATGCCTTTTGACATATATTGGTTTACATATGTTAACATGCAAGTATTTCATTTTGATTAAATCTTAACATACAAGTATTGTATTAATAGCTGCCATAATGATTGATTCATGTAATAAAAATATATAATCATAGTGCATTGTTTATTTTTATAATTTATAATTTTTGCACTTAGATTTATATGTATAATCATGTGTACCTCCCTCCATCCCTCCCTCCCTCCCTTTTTCCATTCCTTTGTTTTTTCTTTCCTGTCTTATTTTCTTCTCAGCATGGAAGAGTTTGAGTTATTACATACAGATCAGAGTTAAGAATAAATTAGGCTTTTGTTAATGAATTGAGAATATCTATCTTTTTTTCTCAGCTCTGAGTCCATTTTGTCCATTTGTGTACAAAATATTTCCATTCTTTGTGAGCTTGACCCATTCAACATTATGAAAATATATAATTTAGCTATTTACTTTTCAGAGTAAATTGGTTATATTTCCATTTATCTATATTTATTTTTTTATGAACATGTTATGCTTGCTTAGTGTATCACTCAAGGTTTGGACCATAAGCAATTATGGGAGTTGGTAATGCTGCTGTATTTGTGTCTGGTGCTGGAGCCAGAAGTCCACAGGGCAGGCAGGCCAGAAGAGAAGATGGATGGAAAATGGACAGAACAAGACAAGCTAAAATCCACCAACACAAGCTTGTGTTCCAGAGGATGGACAGAAACCTATGTATTAATAGCTTCTTGTTGCCTCTTATCTTTATAGTATGGGTGTCCTGCAGAAGGAAGGGCTCTTCCTCATAGATACACACACACACACACACACACACACACACACACACACACACACACAGGCACACACACACACACTCACACCTGACCCAGGAGTGAGGGAAGTTGAAAGAACATCTAGGGAAAGGTAGAGCAGTTGCTGGGCTGCCTGCCCACTGCCTGTCACCAACAAGGTGACACAACAGGTAAACAGTAATGTATGTGAACTACAAAATGGCTGTGCCTTCACTTTCAGACTCCACATCTCCCAAAAGAATATTTTCATAGTCCACAGTAGCTGAAAACAAACAGATGAGTTCCCCTGTTGGCAGGAAAGAAACTGATGGCTCTCACACACCCGCATTAGTGGAAATGGGAGCTGGGAGGTAGGACTAAGATATGGAAGCAATGTACTCGTAGACCTGCAGCAGACAGGGAGTATCTATAGGAGAAGCCACTGCCTCGGAATCTCCTTCCCCTCTCGGCCCTAAATACCTCCCTTATAATCACCCCTGTACTTCTCCATTCATCCCACTCACAATTGCTGCACTAGCCTCTTTGCTGTTCTGGTAGCTACAGTCTCATTAGGCAATGTATTCCTGTCCTTCCTACGGGAACATTCTCACCCCAGATGTTTCAAAGCTCCCTTCTCCCTTCCTAAGAGGCCCTGCCCACTATGCTGGCTGAAAGTGAAATTCACCTGCATCAGCCTTTCCTAACCTCCATTCATAACAGACTTTTTCTTTATAACATTGGTCACCACCTAACATACTATACATTTTACATATTTTTCTTGTTAGTGTCTATCTCCACCCATTAAATAGTAATCTCACTAAATGTCATGTTTTTGCCTATTTTTATTCACTTCTCTCTCTAGTCTTTTTAGAGAGCCTGGTATGTGAGTGATGTTTTTGTTGTTGTTGCTGGTGGTGGTGTTGTTGAATAAATATGTGGTTTGACTGTGTACAAACTATAATTTATAATATCGTAAATATCTCATATATCTTGCTTTAGTAAATAATTATTTTCTAGGAAAGCAGGATCTGTGAATGCATTGATCCAGTCACTTTGCTTTTTTTGTGTGAAGAAAGAGGCGAAAACAAAGTGGCTAAAACCAGACTCGCTTATATACCTAGAGCTAGGAGTTTAGGGGTGTGTGTGTATGTGTGTGTGCAGTGAAATTCAGTATCCTAAAGCATTAAATGTAATTGAAGTCTATATAATTGTTTTGACAAGATTTCTAAATTTTATTTGGTTGTTGGATAGTGGCTTTTTATGCATAGCTGTATACTTTCAGTTCCCTTATTTTTATTAATTTATTATAGTCATCTTCTTACTATTCATAATATAAACATGCACTTATGCCACGATTTATACTCACTTTAACATAACTTTGTCTGTATGCAGCACTGAAGCACTGTTTCACCAATAGCCTATTATTTACTCCTTATTCCTCGTTACGCAGTCTACAGAAATTAAGTATTTTATATTCAGCACAACAGACTGAAAGAAAAATAAACTTCATTGGTAGCCTGTGTTTTATATTTTTTATCTAAAAGAATTACTGGCAAATGCACACCTGTTTATCTTAAAGATTTTGCTGAAAGTGTGTGTGTGTGTGCGTGTGTGTGTGTGTGTGTGTGTGTGTGTTCAGGTATGTTATAAAGTCCAGGCTAATCTGGCATCTGTACTCATTACTGAAACTTGTCTCACCACCTATATATTCCATTATTGCTCTTGAATGAATTCTCCTGAATTTGGTTTCTGATTCCTTAGATGCAGTCCTGAATATAAAATGGAAGATAAAACATTTTTGAGGAGATGATATGCATACATTTATCTATCTACCTCTAATAGGAATGTGAAATAGTTTGATGAATATAATAAATATATTACTTTCTCCTTTTGAAATCTGGATACTGGTAATTAAAATATGTTAAAGATATGACCAAATTTGCTTTTACCCAAGATCGCTTTTAGTGTGGAACAGAAAAAATCCTATTGTTTAATTTAGATATATAATAGGACTGACAAGAATTAGAGCAGTTACAAGATCTCATCCCATTTGCCTATACAGTAGTCTATTAAAATTTTACTGTTTTAAACAATATCTTTACTTCTATCCTCAAGCTATCTTTTCTCATTTTATCATTAAGGGGGAAAAATACCTAGCTAACAACACTGGGAAGAAAAAGTTATTAACTGAGAATGTAATAGGCATCTTTCTATATTTCCTACAGAGACATGTACAATGAAAACAAAATCAATTGTAGATACTAAGGCACTGTTCTACAACTCTATAATTTCTGCAGATTTGTTGTTTATTTGTTTCAGCAGCAAACTCAGTAATGTGTTCTCTGAGAAACAAGAGTGCCACGGCTATAATTAGACTTGAAAAAGTTAGGTTCTTGGAATGAGAGCTGTGCAAAGAAAAACTGATAGAAATCAACTTCTTAAAGGAAGAAAATGTATTTAAAAAAATGAATTAGAGAGGTGGAGTTTTATTCCAGCAAGTCAATATAGACTACTAGGAAGAAAATAAAATGATGTGATATCAAAAGCAGAATATGAGTGAAAGGAATCTGAAAAATTAATTGATTCAGGGCTGTTGTTTTTTACTTGAGAAGATAGAAGTTTGCACGGGGAAAGTAAGGCATACCTGTAAAATGGATGCAAATTAACTTTTCTTTTTTCTATATAGTTTGAATTTTTACCAATTCTGTTCTCAGCAATCCATTCTGTCATATTATTTTACTAATTGATAATATTCAACATTAACTGTTCCTTTTCCTAAACTGTACCATTCATTTTTTTTTGAATTCTTTATGTATTAATATATACGTCTAATTTCCCATATGTGTATTTTATTTTTGTAACTCACACAATATAATACTGTGCTGAACTCATTCAATACATTTAATTTACTTTAATATAAACACACTTCTGTACAATGAGTATGTGGATTCTTGACAAATAAAATATACTAAACATTTTTCAAATAAAGGATTGTCCCTCTATTAGGAAAGCAAATACTAAAAACCCTAATTTAATTTGCAATCTGTGAAATTCACATATCAGAAAACAAAATTTGATTTCGTGATTGCAACATATCCAGTTTTAATAACAGGTAGTTTGAGGCAGAATTCATAATTTATTTTCTTCTCAAGTATTGTGTGTGCTCTGGCACTATATTTGTCTTAAGTTAAACATTTATTCTCAGATTTTGACCAAGTCTGAGTTTTAGGCAGTAAAATATCTTTTTGAACAAGATGCTTAATCTTTGAAGAAAAGTCTTGCATTTTTGTAACTGAAGCTATGGGTATTTAAGTATTTAATTATAATTGTGGATGGGATAAAAAATAATTCTAAAGCATTAGCTGATCATCATTATTGCATACCAATAACTATTAAATTTTTATTTATTTAAAAATTTAAATTTTTAAATATTTAACTGAAGTCTACTTGATTTTTGAAGTTTATAAATTTAATTTTGTGGTAATACCTATGTAAAAATAACTGTGTTTACATTGTTCTTAGAAACATTTTTGTTCTAAGATTATATTCCTTGACTTTAAAAAATTTTAAAATATATGTATAAAATAATTGAGACCCAAATAAGTTAATTTATTTGCCCATTATCACACGGATAGCCAGTGAGAAACAAAATAGTTAGTGTTCCGGTATCCCAACTACTGATTAGTTTCTTTCTTGGTCATTAAGGTATTTCATGTATCAATATGAATTGGTTTGGATCTGCTGTATGTTTAGCACTATTTAGTCCCAAGAGCTAAATAGTGGTTTGATTATTAATTATCCCCAATTTTGTTTTGTTGGGCTTTGTATTTGTTTAAATTCTTAATTTTGCTTTTCACTTTCTTACTCAAGGTCTTACATCTAATATACCTCTGAAAATCCCATGTCAAGAAAGTCCTTGTACAGTGTCGTAGGAGGGATAAAGGATCTTTCGTATAGTGGTGTGTGACATTGACCTTAGTCTTACAGCAAGAGCGGATGCAATTTCTTCTCTGCCTTCTCTATTTCATTACATATATACCTGTATTACTGATTATGTACTATGAATCGACACCTGGCCAAAACATTCTAGGCACTTCTGACATTGCAACTCATCCTCCAAGTCTTAGTTGTTCAGGAATTTAATAAAATAATTATTATTATTTCCAGGTCACTGAATCTTAAAATACTGAAACATTTAAAACAAAAAAGACAAAGAGAATAAATGAAAATATTCTAAAAAGATCCTCCACATTGAATTTAGACAATAATCTAAACTGAATAGTCAGTTAACAAGACAAGGTTTACCGAACTGTATTTACATTATATTGTATATTTGTTTAATTTGGATATAAGATTTAATAGGTATGTATGTATTTTTGTCAAACCAAACAGTAAGCATGACACACCGTAAATTGAAGTTGGCTGATGGATTGATCATTTTGCCTTACCAAATTATTTCATATTATACCTGCTAGCGTCTCAACCCACACACACACACAGACACACACTTGATGTGCTCCATAAAAGACTTAGGGTCAGAGCACGGAAAACAACTGGAAAACTCTGTTTCTTAAATTCTAGGGACACTTTACTCCATCTACCCTTGAAGATTTTGTCTATTCCAGATTCTTCAAGATTTGAAATTGAACGTGAGGGACATTTAGTAAATCAGTTCACTGAACACTGAGCAATGGCTCAAGGGAAAGTGAACTTATTACTATCATGTGATATAAGTCATTTCACAATGTGAGAGATGGTTAAAATTAGTATTAGTATTGAGGAATTTTCTCACTTGGCCCATGATACAAGAAAAAAGGGTTTAGTATGTATCTGTGTCCTTAGTATGAAAAATGACAGTTACCACACACACACACACACACACACACACTATATATATATATATATATATATATATATATATATATATATATATATATATGATGATGTGATGTAAAATCACTCATGTGTATAGTGTGACTGAAAACATCTAATGTGTGAGAATCAGTCATTACCTGCCATCCTGTATATATGCTTAATCTATCTAGTGGTTAGCCATAATGTTCAGACCCTGAAGTTATATCAGAGAAACTAGCTTCTGCCAAAAGGATAATGTCACTTGAATGTGAAATGAATATGACATCTTGAGTTATTACATGGATATTTTATATGACTGTTGCTGCTACCAAATTGTCAATATGACTGTTTTACTGATTTCAGTTTATGAGAAAAATGTCATATAGTTTCCATGTTTGTCTTTAGTTGTAGAGTATCTTTGAACTTATTTTTATATTAAATCAAACTAAATTTTACTATGCACCATTTTATATTAGCAAAATGATTCCACAAGCTTCATGATAAACTCACGAGTTAGATCATATTACATCAAAGCTAAGACCACTGTGAAGCATATAAAATTTTTAAGGACACGGGCTATCTTTTTTTATTATTTAATTTATTTATTTTTTAGTTTCAAGTTTACAAAACAATGTAATAGTTAGACATTTACACCCCTCACAAAGTGATAACCCCCCCAATCTACTACCCCTTTGACATTAAATATAGCTGTTACAATTTCATTGACTATATTACCTACGTTGTACTCCACATTCTGTGACTATATTTAAGTGTAGCTGACATTCAGTATTATTCAGCTTCAGGTATATAATGCAGTGATCAGGCATCTACACAGTCTATGAAGTATTCTCCCTGACAAGTCCAGTGCCCATCTGGCATCCTGCATAGTCTTTGCAACATTATTGATTAGATTCTCCAAACTGTATTTCATATCCCCGTGGCTATATTGTGACTACTAACTTGTATTTTCCAATCCCTTCATCTTCACCCCCATTGCTACCCTCCTCCCATCTAGCAACCACCAGTTTTTTATTTCACTATATCTCTGAGTCTATTTCTGTTTTGTTTGTTCATTTATTCTGTTCTTTAGATTCCACGTATAAATGAGATCATATGGCATTTGTCTTTTTCTGTCTGACTTATTTCACTTAGCATAATATTCTCTACGGCCACCCATGTCATTGCACATGGTAAGATTTCATTCTTCTTTGTGACCGAGTAATACTCCATTGTATAAATGTACCATGGTTTCTATATCCAATCATCTATTGATGGTCATTTCAGTTGTTTCCATATCCTGGCTATTGTGACTAGCACTGCAATAAACATAGAGATGCATATATTTTTTCAATATGTGTTTTGGATTTCTTTCGATGGATACCTAGGAGTGGAATTGCTGGGTCATAAGGTCAGGCCATCTTATAAGGAGAAAAACAAAGATCAGAGAGCTAGAATTAGAGAAATCAACAGCTATCACCTACCAGAATTTTCCATTATAATATTCAATGGGTGTTGCAAGCTGGAGCTTGAGCTGGGCCCAAAGTTCCTACACAAATGGATTTGTTCTTGGAAGTGAGGCATGGCCACAACATTCCTTAAATATACAGATATATCATGTTAATTGGGTCATAAGAAAGGGGATACATTATAGCAAGAAGTGGGGGAAATGAATTCTCAATGTCTCTAAATAGGTTTTGAGAGTTGTGATACAACCCAAGAAAAGTGACTGAAAAGAAAATACTCATATAAATAATCATGTGATTGTGTAAGAAAAACAAGAAAGTAGGAAAAAAGTTATAGTTTGCCAAGCTGATAGGTGCCCAGGACTGAACAGAGATCGCCATAATATTAAACTTAATACAGAAAAAAAATATTTTCAAACACATAAATCAATGAATTTGAACGTATCCACATGCATCTTGCTTTTTTTTTTTTTTTTCCCTAAAGGATTGTTTTAAGAGTTGGTAAGGCTAAATTGAACATATTTTCTGATGAAGTCTGAGAAGGGGCAGAGGCTTTCATTTAATACAAATGTCATTGAATCGATGGAGTTTACTTTATTTGTTTAACATACCAAAACAAATTGCTGGTACAACCTTAGTTTTAGAATTCTGAAACATTACTTTAAGGCACACTCCCTCTGTTTTGCACCATTCCAACAAAACATGGCATTACTGATTGACTCCCCTGCAGGGATTATTTTCCTGAATTTTGTAATTCTGATTAATAATATTGTCTTACCATACTAATGTTACTCTTAAAATAACTATAAAAGCTATGGCTATTTGTTTGATAGCTACAAAAAGAAATTTTAAAAAAGGGTAAGGATTCATGGTGATTAGTAATTCTTTCATTGACCCAAAACACATGTTTTTCACTAAATTCTGCTAGAACAATGAGTTCTCTAGCATTTCACAAAAGGCGATCTCTATATATTATATATTGCTATATGAGGCATACTGACAGTAATATACGGGCTTGTTTTATCCCTCCTAAATTTTTGTTTTCTGCATGTGAATTCATATGAAGAAAGTGCTCTGTAGTCAAAATGTTTTAAAACTACTCTTTTAAATTGAGAATACATGCAATGATATTTGGATGTCTTAATATAATCTTCTTCTGCTTTATTTATATGCTGACAGGATATCTGCAATTTATGAGAAAGTTCAGCCATGCTATGCAATAATAATAATAAAATGTTTTATATTGTCTTCGAACCAAAGTAAACAGGACTTTAATTCATAGCCAATTTGAATGAAAGATCATGAGATGACCAGAGTTTTATTTTTGTTTTGTTTTTTGTTACTTTAAAGGAGAGGAAAGAACTCCAGACAGAGAGGTTAGGACCATGCACCCAAAACCATTACTCACAAAATAGAAACAGGAACACAGATCCACAAACCCCCAACTCATAGATCTACTCCACCCTGTCTATGTACATTGACTCACTAAGGCTTCGTGCGTACTGATAATTGCATTGCTATGATTGTACTCATTTTAGAGAGGAGGAAGCTGAGACAGAAAAAGTTTACGTAAATTGTTCAAGGTCGTGCAGCCAATAATTATCATGGCTGGGACTCAAACTAAGGCAGTGTGGCTACAAATTCTCTGATTTTTATTACATGCTATGTGTAATCTAAAATTAGAGTAAACGTTTTGTCAAGATTAGTAACTAAAAGTTGGAAGGACATAGCAACAATCATGAAAAGTGAAAGTTCCAATAGACATTTATAGATCGATACAATGCTATACTGAAATAACTGAGGGCATCGTAGGGACAGTTTGTATATACATGTACATACACATGAGTTTTTTCATATGTATATGTATATATACCACATTGAATTCACACACACAAACAAATAAATGAAGATGTCAAGGTATCTTTAAAATGTAACTGACATAGACTGACGTCCTGTTTCTCCAGTTTTCGTTAAAAAATCTAAACTTTTTGGTACATAGTTGATTTGATTTAATTATGAAATGACAACTTACACCACAGTAAGCTTAACTTTTCAAAAGTAACTGAATTACAAATTTGAAGCCTACAAGTATTCATTTCAAAAATAATGTGAGTAGCTATAATGTTTGGGCTTAATACTTCAAGCTCAGTGCAAGTCTTCCTCCTCTCTGGGAAGTGAATAAAGAAGCCCTGAATTTCATCCCTGATTACTGAATGCATCACATGTAAACAAACTGCGAGGTGGCAAAGGAGATAATAGAAAAATCGGATCCTCTAGATGGCTTAATAGGCAAAATGGGGTCTTTAAGACAGAGTCTCAAAGGAAAGCACATTATTTAATAATAAAAGAGCAGTCTCAGGATGATGCTTCCATTTTCCTATTGAAGGCAACATCACTGATACTGATGATGTCGCCTCCCTCCCCCCACCCTCACCTCATTAAGTTTTGAACAGTTATTAACGTTCCTCATAGTTACTAATAACAAATAGTAGTTCATGATAAAAGTTAAGTTAGCCTCTTGCCAACTTTAATACCCAGGAATGTCTTTCTCAAGGACCTGGGATCATCTCTTTGAAATGGATTCATCAACCAAGATAGGGTCCCTGTCTCCCACTTTTGCATGGAGGGTAAGAGCTTAACTTCAGTGGATGTCTTGCTCCAAACTGCAAAAAACTATCTCCGTCATAAAGATGTGAGAATTTTCTTTTCCTCTGGAGTAAGCCAATTAAGAAATACAGATGGCCACCCCAAAGACCAGATGAATCCAGGGTGAACTTTGTGTGACAAATGGTGCTGTCAAGTCTTCTTGAGGACTGATTTTTATCCTGATGACACATACGTAATGGGCCATATCTGCTTGGCTGTACACAAGGGTGAGACTTCTTTCTGTCTTTTCAATTTCCTGTTGGAATATCCTGTGGTGTACATAACTTTCTGGTTTAAAGACTATTCAACAATAAAAAAAAAAATTGTTTTCTATCTTTGTGGAGAGGCTTTCTGGTTTGGAAGGAGATTTTCATTGTAATTATATTTTCGCAACGGGGTCATCTTGTAAAAACGGAAACTTTACACTGTTCCTTGTTTGATATAGACATCCTAAGTGTAAATTCAGTATAATATAGTAAATATAAATATATGACTATGTCATAATCATGTTTAATTCTTGAATTTTATTCTTAATTTGAACATTTTGCTGAGAAACATCAACTTTTTTATATTTTACAAAATTTGTACTACCAGGACTTTTTAAACAATTAATTTAAAGAAACACTTGTTTTACACTGAACATGTAGATTAATACTGCCAAAGTGTTTCATTTCCAAAAAAAAAAAATAGTTTATAAAACAAAATACCAATAACATGCTTTCTTTCTAAACTTGATTAGTGAAATAACTTGTATTGTTTGATAATTTAACAATGATGTTAAAATGCTCGTATATTTTACCTGGGTCATGACAAGGGGCGTTGAGGCAGAGAAAATAGAAGTTTCCACGAGCCAGTTATGCTCTACTGCCCACTGCATTCGACAAGCTTCATGATGAGTGACGGATACAGGGAGATCTAGGGACAGGCTTACCACAGCAGGATGTAATTATATCTGTGAATTTTTGAAATTACAACTATTTCCAAATATGGAAGTATACAAGTATACTAGATGATACAATTTTAAAAACCAACACCAAAGTTTACTTTGATCAAAGTACACACACACACACACACACACACACACACACACACTTTGGGCTTTTAAGAAAATTAATTCCTTAACCTGACTTACAATTAACACTGTAGCACATCTCTGACACTATTATTTACTAAAATTATCAGAGTAAGCCTGGCTAGATTTAATCTTTCTTATGTGTTCAGACATGGGGAATTGGTAAAATAATTAACAGCTTAATTATGAAACTCCACACGGGTTTTGAATGAGGCAATCTCTCTAGGATCTCTAATCTAGCACAGTGTTTTTAACTAACACGGGACTTAGAGCAGCTACTTAACCTCTCTGACCTTCGAATCCCACGATTATGAACTCAGAAGATTAATCGTGCTTTTCTTTCTTTACACCAATGTCTCTTGCTTGTTTATCCATTTCTTTTTATTATTTTTTCTTGTCCCTAAAAATACGAGATACTCTATGTAAAAGCAACGTTTAAAATGTCAAGTGCCATACAGACATTGTTACTTATACTTACCCCCTTTCAAGCAAATTAGTACATAAATGCTAACAGCCATCCTTTGCTTCCATTGCAGGTATTTGAGATTTCCAGTGTTCAGTAGCTCTAGACTAGTTTTTGAACTTCATTGGCTTTGAGAGTTTGACAGGAGACTTATGTAAGAAAGGGAAAGTCAGAACAATCTGCATTTCATTACTGCTAAAAGAACTTGCTTAAAAGCAGTTCAGGTTCTCCTTTTTGGCTCTACAATCAAATGGCCTGCCTAGCTTTTCTAATTTGTCAATTCCTTTTTATGTTTTAAAGATCCTTGGATGTGTTCTCTGCTTAATCCAAGGACATGCTCATATGCATGCATTTACACATTAATGAAAGATAGGACATCCTACACATGAAACAGTACGATTACAATTAGAGACAGACTTCTTTCATCCACTCCAGGAAATTGCTGAAGTCCTTCTTATACACATAAAGTCATATGGAGATGGAATTTGTACATGCCATGTAAATCTTCAAATATGTTTGGAAACAGAGTAAGGACTGAAGTGCCCATCCGAGGTGGTGGTGGCCACAGACATGTGAAATGATGACAAACCTGAGCAGTGCTATCCAGCAATCACCTTTGCCAATCTCCTCGGTGAATCTTGAGAAGATGTATCATTTTTATGTCATCTTTCCCAAAAAACATTGAGACAGGTCACAATAACAATACTAAAAAAAGAAAAAGAAAAAGAAATAAAAACCCGAACAAAGTATCAGTAGAAGAGATATATGATAAGAGAGAGAGCCATAAGGAAAGGAAAACCACACTCATAGGCCATAAATGAGTTTCTAATTGTTGGCTCAGCTTTAAAGCAGTCAAGAGGAAAAAGTGAAACATGGTCACTTACAGAACTGTCATCATCTAAAAGGAAAGAACATTAGTTCCTAAGGGGAAGTAAGTTATACCTTGTATTCTTCTACCAAAACACAACAAAACAAACTTAAAACTTCACCTAGGGATTTATCTAGAGCACAGAATGATAGCTGTTTTTTGTTTTTGTTTTTATTTTTTCTACAGTCTTTCTGAAGATAATGAAGTTGCAGATTTCACATGGCTAGATAGTATAACTTCTTTAGACAACAAACAAAAGCCTAATATTGAATAAAGCACAAAAAGCTTATGTCTGTGTGGTCTGGGTTTTAGGGGTAGACAGAAAATACCTAAAGGAGTGGCTAATTGGATATCATCCAAACCATTTGACACAGATAATTTCTCCAGTCCGGTGTATTTATTGGAACTGAGGGACAATACAGAATAATGTATTCTCAGATGAGAGCCTAGGGCACTGACTTTCTGAAATGCTGATGGAAGGTTCATTCATATGCATTAAAAATCAGACAATGAATAAATATAATCAAGAATTTCTCAAGAATTGATGGCTGGTTCAATTTAGTCTCATAGATGGTACAAAGAAGTTGCTGAAGATCATGTCAAGCTATATTTTAAGTACACATTTCTTTTGTACATGCAAATTTAATCAGGTTAGCATAAAATCTCCAGGGAAGTCATTTCTCTGTATGAGTATTTCTTCATGGTAGCTCAGATTTCAAGATACATGTTATTATAATTTCTGAACAAAAATAACTGTATCTCTACACCAAGCTTATAATTCTCTTTTTATCATCAAAAGTGTAGTACTCATGTAGTTATCAGATAAGTGATATTTAAAAGAGTGATTTTTTTAAAGAAAGGTATATAAACTGCAAATATCTGCTAAGAACAGCTTATATCTAATTTATTAAAGCATATTTACAGGTCCTGCCTAGTCCCAAAATAATGAGGAAGACAAATTACTTTTGATATATACAAGAGGAATATGATTTTAAAATTTAGAAATACTGCACTGTGGTAGGGTCTATTAAAAACATCATCATTCTCACTTCTTCCTAGATTATACTTCCTGGCCTCCGTTCCTGTTACGTGTGGCCATGTAATTGAGTTGTACTGACGTAATTGATGCCTCTTCCACCCCTGTCCCATGGCGGTGGCGGGGAAGATGTCTTCCACTCATGATGCCCCATACACTTTTCCTCTGCTAGCTGGAAGTAGTTGCCCAGGGCAATCTTGTAAGACAGATGATGAAGGCACAGTGTCTCTGAACTCTTACTATCTATCACATTACTATATATGGAACAGAGCACTTTCCCTACCTACATCTGCCTTGATGTGGGTATCTGAAAGAGGAGTGAAATCTATTGTTTGGAGACATTACACATTTAAGGGTATATTTGATACTAATGTTAGGCCTGTTCAAGTCTTTTAACAAGAGGTCCTGTTTCCGTTTGAGAGACATTTGACTTTGTCTGTGAAAGCCGGTCTTTACATCTGTGTTTATCCATGGATCAGTTGGCCATAGCTGCAGCTCATATCCTCCAGCGTGTTTGACCTCGTCTCTTTATGCTCCAGCCACTCCAGTCTTTGTTCTTTCCTTATATATGCCATGCTCATTTCTGCTTTAGAACTCCTACATTTAATTTTCCCCTTTCAATGTTCTCCTTTCTTTCCTTTCCTCTGCATGACCAATTTCGCATCTTTTATTTGTTAGCTCAAATGTCATCACATCTGAGAGCTTTCCTTGCTCCCGTTAATAGAGAACCCCACCACATGACTTCACATAAATGTGCTTATCATTATCAGGATTTAGCTTCTCTAGTGCTTCTGTTTTGTGTGTGTGTGTTTGTGTGTCTGTGTGTGTTTCTCCCTCCTCTAAATCTAGCTTTCAATATGAGAAAAACTTTGTCTTTTTTTTATTCCCAACTTATCTTCAGTGCCTTGGATAATTCCTGGTACATACTAGGAGTTTGATAAATACATTTTCAATTCAATATGAACACTGCTTGTTTAAAGATAGACCAATAGACAGAGAGTTGGATTGTTACAGCCAGTAGTTGCTTAATGAATATTTCTAGCATAATGGCAGTTTATCTTCAAGTATTACTGAGCAAACTAATTTATTTACCATAGAGTTGCATTATGCAGGGAGATAAAGAAGCAAATATTGATTGTGGTTGAGATTCCATAAAAGTTTTATGGGTCCTATTTAACATTTCATAAAAGTTGAAATGAATCTATAGTGTTTTACATACACCATAACCTCATAGTTAATGAATAGTTTACTGCATCTGAAGAAAGTAGTTAAAAAGATGACTTATCCATTGATTTTGTTATCAGGTTCAATGAACTTTTAAACATAGTATTATTGTAGTTTGAAATGAATGGAAATATGAAAAATGTTTAACTTATTTAACTATTAACGCTTTGCTGTCTGTTATTCAAATCTAGTAAAGCAAACACATCTATAGGAAAATGTATAGAGTTGCATTTAATATATAGTATATATTTTTGCATAAATGGTTTATGGAATGAATGACAATTTAGCTGTTGATCATGAAAACAATTTAAATCTGATTAATTTATACTCAATCTCTGTTCACATTCATTCACTACAGCTTAAATTAAGCTATATTATCTATAAGACAGATACATTTTTATTTACAAAGTGTGTATTTATAAATCAATTAATTTGCTTTTATTTAGCTATGTTAGTTGAACACAAAAACATTTTAGAAGGATCAACATTTATGAAGTAAATTTCTTTTAAAAAGTGGTGAAAGTCTTTGAATGTTTTCTACTGAGATAGGATTTTTCTTTTTTTTTTTTTTGGCAACAATGCAGGAATTCAACAGATACACACTTCAATAACATGGTTTTATGTGGGAAGATAGGATTTACCATCTTCCATCTTTGTACTCACAGATGTACACTTCTCTTTATTCATATATTTTAAACAATTTGCTACATGTATATCTCTTCTCAAATTGAAATAAATACTGGGGAAAGCAAATAAAGAAGCAGGAAATTATAGATTATTTAATGAAACCAAGGAAATTATAGTTTATTTAAAGAAACCAATGAATAGCTGAATGACAGAATAACATACATGATTAATGAAATAATATGGTACTTAAATATTATTAAAGATGTGAAGAATATGGAACAATAGAGATTTACTTTGGCTAATTGAAAAATATTATTTAAAGGAATTTACATGATTCAGTTAGTAAAAATTAGTATAAATTCCTGTTTGAAAAAAAAAATGTGTCAGAGATATGACTCCCTTCTAGAAGGAACAACATTTTAATTAAGGAAAGGTATTATGAAGCAGTCTTTGTGAACTTAGAAGTACTTTCTTTGTTCAGGTAAATTATTTAACTTCTGTGAGCTAAAAAGAATGAATTTATTACTGAGTGAAGAACATTGATTCATTAATCAGTTCAAGAAACTTTCTCAGTGAGATTAAGTTTTATTAAACTGTTTTCTGTCATAAAGGACACATTTTGCTATTTCTTTTCATGTGTTTACTTTCTATTCAATAGAAATAAATAAGAATTCTTGTTGTTGACTAGTTTTATTACAGAGATTGACTTGTCTAAATTGTAAATATTTATATTTTATGAATGTTAGTGCTTGTAAAATAAATTTTAATAGTTGTGGGATATCATAAATCATGGAAAATGCATTAAATAGTGACAGTTTATAGATGTAAACAGTGTTACTTACTTCAAATATAAATGAACTTGAGATTATTGTTTTCAGATGTTAGCACCTTAAATTGAATTATTTTCTCATAGACATTATTAAAAACCCCAAAGTGATTTATTATATTTAAAACAGCTGCTCTCTCCTGTATTCTTTCTACATTGGCAAAAATAAAAGGTCTTTAGGAAGTTTCAAAACCTAATCATGGGTTTATGTTTGTTTAAGTGCTAACTTGTTTTTCAATAGCCTCTTTCTGCAAAAAGCTGACAGCATAGATGAGTGGAGAAATAGATATAAAGTTAAGGACAGTCCAATATCTTAAGAGCCTTAAAAGGAGTATGTTTAACATTCAATGGTTGTATGTTAAGGGCGTATCTAATTTTGCCCTATTTTTTCTGAATTCAGGGTAATATCCTTTTATTTACTACTCATAAACATCTTTAGTGAAGGGAGCTGATGGCTCGCTATAGGTTTGCAAATGAGGATGTTTATTTAAAAATATGAAAACAATTTGCGTCATTAGCAAAGCTCCTTTACTCCCCTTTCTTTCTTTCCATAGCTGAGTAACTCAACTGCATCGGTAGGTATATATTCTCTCTAGTGTAGATAATGACCAGAAAAACTTAGCCTCAGCCTCATGTGTTTTACAACCAATATTTATCCATTTTTCCAACATCTGACTCTGATGAGGTAAACCAATTTTAATAACACATCTCCTACTTTTTTCTCTAGACCCAGTCGCCCACGATGAATTTATTCCTGTAATTGAATTGGATTTGCATTCATTCACTCTTTTGACTAAAATGCACAATACCAAGTAATTCTCAGGATCGTGCCTAATGCTTGATTTTTTTACTTCATACTTTCGCACTTCATACTACAGTGAACTGCTGGCTCGTTACACTGCTGTGATACCATCTAGGTTTATACAAAGAGTCTCAATGGTAGCCTCCTTTGGAGGTAGTTCCCATACACATTCCTCAGCAAAGACTTCTGTACTCTCCCAGAAACTCCTGAACTATACTATCTGCTTGCCTCAAGATCACATTCATAGAGTGCCTGTCCCAGAATCCCCACTGTGATGTGCTGCTAACTCTTTGAGATGTTTTGTTGCTTTGTTTGACTTTCTATCACAGATGATGTATCTAAATATCGACTGGAGACTGTGGTAAACATTAGACAATACACTTATTGTCCACATTAAGTATTTACTCTCCTAAGTGTTTCAATCTATCATTCCTACGGTTAGAAGTTCTGTGAAATTAACATATCCTTAAAACGAATCTTACTGCAGATAACAGGTTAACCCGCGTCACATCAGAAGATAAAATGATAGGATTTGAGTTAAAAACAAAGGACAATGCATTAATAATAAACACCCCCTTTTAAAAGCATGTTTTATAAGGTGTCCTACGTTCTTAACAAATATTTTATTTATGTACCTCAATTATTCTTTTATAATACAGATAAATTTTTGAAGTGGAATCATTGTACGCAGACAAGAAACACAGTCTTTTGCATGCAATACCAATAATTATAATTATGGAATAAATTACTTTCAAAAGCCAATTAAATTTTATTACCCTACATGCATGACACTGGCTGTTAGGAAGCAGATGGAAAATGTATGTGTGTTGGAATAGAACTGGTTTTCTTGTTATGAATCTTAAAGCTGGATACCTTTCAATCTCTACTTTTTTTCTAATAATGTACAGATTCTTTTCAGTTTTCTACAACAGTCCATCATATTATCTTGGAAAAATTAAGTTCCTTTCCATCTCTTCCAACCTTTATGGCATTATTTATTTTTTTCTGTTGCTTATTTTATTATGTTAATTAGGAATACCAGTGCAATGTTGAAGATAAGCATTGATTGTGGGGATCCTTGTATTTTTTTCTGATTTTGAAAGAATTTTCCCAATTTTTCAAGATTGATATTATGCAATAAGAGTTTTGCAGGTAGTCTTCATCATGCTACAGAAATTCTTTGTTTCCTTGTTTTATAGGATTTTAAAAAAATTATGAAGGCACATCAGACTTTGACAACACATATTCTGAATCTATCGTTTGTGCTCTTTATTGTCTTTACTCTGTTAATGTATTGAATGGCATTTATAGATTTTGTTTGTTCACTTTCCCTTGCCCATTCCTAGGGTAAAATCAGCTTTTTAATGTGGAATTACGTATTACTTATACAGCTGAATCAAGCATTAATAGGTTGTTAAAGATATTAGGAGCTTTGTTGAGGAAGAAATTGACTGTAGTATTCCTGTCTGATAAAGTTTCTAGGTCTTTTTGGTACGAAGGCAGTTGGGCTCCAGTGAACGAGATGGAGAGTACTCCCTCTTACACATTATCTTAAAAGCTTTGAATACCATTGGAATGACATATTGCAGGAACATCTTATAGGAGGTGACTTTAACAGTAACTGGGGTCTTGTGTTTTCCTGAGAGTTTCCTAATGAATATCTGTGATTCAGATGCAAGTTACTTTTTTTAAAGAAAATTTGGTATTTCATCAAAACCTTCAATATATTAGTGGAATAGTTGTTTTCATATGCAGCTCTCTTTGTTATATTATTACTGATATTATTTTATTTGCATCTTTTCCTTTTTTTTCTTGCTTGATCTCACCACAGATTTTTCTCTCTCATTTATTCGAAGAATAAACTTTGCATTTATTCTTTTTCTCTCTATTATGTTTGTTTTCTATTTCTTTGCTTTCTAATCTTATCTGCATTAACTTCTTTGTTTTTTTGTTTTTGTGGGCTTAATTATTTTCAGTGTCTGCAAATACATCATTCAGTATACTAATTCTTTGGTAAAAAAATTAAATTAAAATACTTTTTATTTCTAGAAATTCTATTAGCTTAAATTTGTCTTTTTATATATAATAATTCTTGTCAATTGGTAAATTTTGTGATTGTATTATATATTTTATTTAAATTTATTTAATTAAATTAATTATATGTTTCATTTAAATTATTGCTTTTTCAGGTATTTAAGACCTCATGAATTAACCTTTATTAGACGGACCATATATTTATTCCCTTTAAATGTAAACATCTTAATAAGCACATGCTACAGTCTGTCAGGATCATTTTGGATTATTTAGTACTTTCATCCATAGTACTAACATATTTGATATCTACATTTTGATGAAAATGTCCTTTAAATTACTGACAAAAATAAAAAAGTATAAAAGCTAAGGAAAGACCTATGGCAATACTAAAGATGTGTGGAATAACATTAATTCCTTCTTATTTTTTATGTTGGCCATTCAACCCATTAACATTACAAATAAGCTTCTCTTCATATGTTACCTCAAAAATATTTAGAGTTGATACTGAAGTACTATTGTTCCAGAACATGTCTGTGTGAGTGGTTTATGTATGTGTGCATGGGGAGGGTGAGAGTGTTAATAAATGTTCAGTTGTTTTTTGGAAACCAGAGGAGCTACCATGTTTCCCTGAAAATAAGACCTAGCCGGACCATCAGTTCTAATGCATCATTTGGAGTAAAAATTAATATAAGACCTGGTATTATATTATATTATATTATATTATATTATATTATATTATATTGTATTATATTGAAGATCCAGTCTTATTTTACTATATTAATTTTTGCTCCAAAAGACGCATTAGAGCTGATGGTCCGGCTAGGTTTTATTTTCGGGAAAACACAGTATTTAACACCCACTTTGTTTTTTACAATTACATATTAGAAAGGAAGTCAATAGTTCACAATTTCTTATTTCATCTAGTCATTTTATAACATTTCAAGGATGTTTTTAAAGCATCACTTTTCTTCAAAAGTATCATTTTTAAAGGAAAAACAAATAGTATATTTCTTTACATATATCCCATTCATTCTTTCATTTTGTCTCTACTCGATTATGTTAAGAATACATCTATTACTACTAGTGAAACAACAACTTTCTTAGTGCTAAATTTACTTCTGTAACATTGTTATCAAATTTCCCCAAGATTGACTGTATTTACATATGCATTTCAAAATACAACTTTGACTAATTTAAATGGAGCAGCAGAACAGTGCACTAACCTACATTAAACTGACATTACATAGCAATGGGGACAGCAAGGACTAATAGTATGTGCCTCTCATCCACAGAAGGCCTGACCGAATGGCCAAAAGCACTTCAATTCTATGTTATTGTTCTTTATTACATCTGCTCAGTATATGTGTCCGAGGTGATTATTTCTGCTCTCAAAAGAGAAGGGGACTTTTAATATGGGTTATGGGTAACTTGGGTTTTCATATCATTTCATTCTAATGGGACATTCCTTTTAGGGTTTGTAAAATCAACTCTTCAGTGGTATTATTTCTTCTTTGATTTTTTTTTTTTTTGGTTGGTATGCATAGCTTTATTAGAGCAGAGGGCAGTGACATCACCACCTGTAGTGACTTCTGTGGCATGATATGCACAGAATGGTCGATAACCAATACCTCCGTAAGGCTTCTAAATCATCACATTAAAATAACCTTTTGAGTGTTGAGTGCCTGTCCTTCCCAAACGAGCCCAACCTCATGACTAAGAATTTTATGTATTATCAAAAGGATCTTTTTTTTTTTCCATTTGCTGGATAGCAGAAGCCAAGTGCATCTTTTCCCCAAATCCACTTACTGGTGTCTTGATTGAAAATCTACTCTGAGCAGATTACCGTTACTATTTCCCTTACAAAACAGATGGAGAACCCAAGGGACAGGTGTTAAGAAGACAGCAATATCCCTCTCAAGTTGGTGAGATCTGTCTCCAAAGAGACAATTCTGCAGCCCGGTGTCTGGAAACCAGGACTCAAGAGATTCGTCTCAGTGATGGCTGGATATTCACCTGATCTCCAGGCATGAAGGCTGTCTAAACAAGGCTCCGAACAGCGTCTTGCTGCTCACCAGTGACACCAAGCGACGGAGAGAACCGGGTCTTGGTTTTCACCAGTAGGGCTCAGCAGGACCTCAGTGGTCTGGCATAGACTGGCTCCAGAGTATGATGAGTTAGAACCAAGAAGAGAGCCCCGAGGAAGACAGCCGTGAGGAAGGCCAGCAGAACCTAGCGGCCAATGAAAAGGGCATCCACAATCTTCACTTCGACCTCTGGGGCTGGGCTTTCACTGGCTCGGGGGAAGAGCAGCAGAACCGACGTGATGATTAGAGCACCGAGGAACACAAACAGGACAGAGAACCTGGCTACCCCGGCGGCTCTGGACAACAGCACGCACAGCAGGGCTAAGAGGAACACACCGGCCCCTACTCCGAGCACAGTGCCAGCCATCATCCAGTATAAAGGTGGATTTCATGTAGAGTCACCTGGCCCTAGTGCAGCTGTGGTGAGGGATAGATATCTCACCCACCCAGGATTTTCACAGACTCAAGCCCATGAAGGCAGCAGAAAACAGTGGGTTAGAAGAGTGAAGTGACTTCTGGGGAATTCCTTTTCATTTTCCTTTACAGCTGATCCCAACACC
The DNA here is from genome assembly GCF_036562045.2 of Rhinolophus sinicus. Lineage (NCBI taxonomy): Eukaryota > Metazoa > Chordata > Mammalia > Chiroptera > Rhinolophidae > Rhinolophus > Rhinolophus sinicus. The sequence goes on from NC_133757.1 coordinate 115,842,093, forward strand.
TCGCAGTTCTGCGGGTTCCAGCCCACGGGGTTTTTCCTTCTTTGAATTATTGTTTCCTATTCTTACATAGGATACTCAATATAATTATTTATGTTATTCTCTGTCTTAGATGTGCTTCTATAAAAAAGGGATTGCACAATGATTGCTTTTGTGACAAAAACTGAGGACGAGAAATGGCAGCAACCCAGATTAATAAGGTTTAATTTAGGTGGTCTTTCATACCTTAAGAAGATCTTTGTGCTAAAGCTGTAAGGGGGCTGTTTAACAGAGAAATATTTTTATTTTATATATGTATATATCAGAGGACGTGAGGCTTAGGTAAAATAGATCCTGAAGGCAAGTAAAATTGGTGAGCAGATATTATTCTGTATATTATGTTATACAACAGAGACCAGATGATGAAGATTTAAAATGTCTAAATATATATTCTTTCAGATAGTGATAGAATGGCAGCAACAGAAACAGAATGAACAGCTAGTGTGAATGACAATAACACACACACACAAGCACACACGCATACACACACGCGCGCACACACATCCAAACCCTCAAAAGTAAAGCACATTTTGGTACATAAAGCTCTTAGATGCCATGACACAATGTCAGATATCAGAAAACCGGGAGAGAACAATACTACTCCCTCCAAGGGATCCAAGATAGTAAGGACAGTAATTGGGTAGGTCACTCACTGTTGGTAAGTCATAGAATCAAGTTCACGTGACTCTATTAATGAGTGTAAGCAGGGAGTAGAATTTTTGTTAAATAAATGCTATGCATTGTTTAGCAAGCCACATGTAGTAGAAACTAGGAAAGACATAGAAAAATATAAAATGTGTATACATATTTGTAAAAATAAGCAAAATTTCATATGACTACCCATTTATACACTACCTGTTTGTTACCAACTAGCTTCTTTTATCTTGTCCTTAAAATTATGTTTTTAAGACACATTTATGTTGATATGAATAGTTCTAGTTTATTCACAATTGTTCAAGATATAGACATAGTAAAATGTAAAGGAGATAATATAAAAAATGCAAGGGAGTAATAAATACAAATTCAGAATTTCAACTACCGCTATGTGGAAGAGGAATACAATCAATGATGGAGGATTTTACTCTAAGTTTTATTTAATAGTGGATATAGAGTATTTTTATATTTTTATGCATTTTTGTACATCTGAAATATTTTGACATCAATTTAAACTTTCTCCAAAATGTTCAACAGCATAACTAATAGATTAGTGCTGATGGTGTAGATATCATAGTTCCTGGAGGATACAAATGGAGCAGGCATAATACCGTCAGGTAAACTGTGAGAAGGATCTGATGTTACAACTGGGGGCACTGAGGCATACCTGCTTTGCAGCTCTACTCACATTGAGCCTTTCTTTCCCTTCCATCTTGGTCAGAGCCAAAACCTCTTTCCACTATGAAACAAAAGTTCTTCAACTGAGAAGGCTCAACATTCATAGATCTTAAATAAATGTTAGTATTGTATACATCCTGGTAATTCTTACACTGAAACTACTTTCACAGCCCTCTCACAGGTTTTCAAGTGTAGTAGTATGTATATTGTAGACAGTGCTTGCAAATATAAAGATGTGTGTATGGGTGTGTGTGTGTGTGTGTGTGTGTGTGTGTGTGAATACACACTTCCGTTCAATTCCGTGCATGTTTGATTTATATATCATTCTGAATTATCTACTATTACCACTTTTTTACCCAATTTCTCTAGTAAATAGAGGCCCAGAATAGCATGTTACTATGTTGTATTGTCCTTGTGAGGACAAACAATTATGAGGTAGCGTTGATATTGGAATATACTATAATTATGTTTACACAATTGGCAGTCCATAAGGACCATTCAGCATGTGGTGGAATTGGCGCTTAACATTAATCACATCAAGGTTTAAGTTCCTCCATTATCTGTGTTGTTTTGGAAACTTCTATTAAGTCTCTTGGTCTTTATTTTATGATCAGTTCTTATCAGTAAAGATGATTGAAAGAAAAATAATAGAGCTGGTAGGAGATACAAAGATTTACTTTAACATGATATTGTGGCCGAATTCTTCATTTCCCCTATTTTTCCTACTTATATAGTTATTGAATTGAAAATCATATACTTTATTTACAATAATATGATTTTTGGTTACAATCAAATGCAGTATTAACTTCCAAATTTTGACCTCCAAAGTGAACAGTGCATGTCTTTTGATTGTAAAATGTATTATTGAAGGAAACACAAGCGCTCCCTTTGATGTTTGAGATACAACATTTAAATGACTTTTCCATTAGCCAATTTGCAGTTATGTAAACAGTCAGGTTAGTCAGATAAAAGCTACACTGTAGATTAGCACTGACTTTACTAAAACCCAGCCTAAATGGGAGAAGCAATGAGAAATTAAGTATGGAAACCTTAGAGAAAAAAGTCATCAGTCCAGAAACTACCTAAACTTTAGTCTAAATCATCAAACATGTATTTGCTGCCTCCATAATATTACATGTGCATGTGTCCAAATGTTCTGGATGCTTAGTACTTCAAATGCTTCTGGAAAAAAAAATCACTTAATTGAAAATCAGCAAGAGATTTACCATCTGTTTGCAGAGCAGCGATGTGAAGGCCCAAGTGCTGGCCTGTGGTACGTGTCCAAAACTCTAACCGACGTGCACGAGGCACATATGCTTGCAAATGTGGTTTTAAAATCAGAAGCCAATTAGTGTGTTCAACGTCTCCAAACCCAGTCTGGATATGCATAACTTAAAATAAAGAAGCTGCAGACTCAAAGGCTTAAAAAAAATGATAACTTAAGATGGAAACTGGCACCTGTTCTTACCAATAATAAGCACATCTACAATTTTTATGGATCAGATGTTTCTTTAAAGCATGAGCCATGAGTTAGATATGGTTTGGTTTGGTTTGGTTTGTTTGTTTGTTTGTTTGTTTGTTTGTGTTTCCTAATTATAAGACTTTATTCTAGTTCCTTGGCTTCTCTAAGCACTACTTTGTTTATCCCTATCTAGAGTTGTTGAAAGGACTGAACTTACTTTACTTATGTAAAGTACTGAGCTTTTCTCAGCACATATTACATACTCAGTGAAAGATCACTATTATTTTATATTTTTGATGTTATTACTCATCTGGTCTAGGCCATGTGTCATGTCATTTGGCAAAAGTAATAAACTAATAGTTAAAATTCAGTGAAATTCAAATCTCTGGTAGGCCCCCAGCTAAGTACTTAATTTTCATTAACTCATTTAAGTCCAGGAACCACCTAATGAAGTTCGCATCGTTAGACTACCCATCTCAGAGATGAAGAAATTGAGCTTTAGAGATCATCATCAAATTGTTCAGGATCCTGCAGCTGTAGGCCCTGAAGCTGCCATTGAGTCCTGAGTCTAGAAGACCCCAGGGTTTGTCCTCAAAAATATTGACTATCCTGCCATACAAGCAGAATTTCACTTTAAGAAATTGAATCATTGACAAGATCAGTGCTAAACTGATGAGTTCTTCCCTTGGTGGGAATGTAAATGTGCATAGGTTTTAAAATTTTCACTAAACTCTCTTTTCTTTTCATCTTGTTTTTCTCTCTGCTTTCCATTTCCCCAGTTGTTAGGTTTAGTACAAGTACTTCTCCTATAATCTCAAGAACCCAGAGCTAGTGCCAGACCCAAATGGACCCAGAATGCAACCTGTACTTCTCCTTTGAGACTGCCTGTCTTTCTTTTACTGCCCTTAACCCTGCATGTAACTGCAAATTAGACTTAGCTTTCAGCTCCTAGCTTCCTTTAGAAAACAGAAAACATTTACTTATCCAATGTGTACTTCTCCATACAAGACAAGAATAAAATTGAACTTGAAGTGTGATGGAATGAAAACAGTTATCACAGAGAGGCTTTTAGTAGGAAATTACACACACACACACACACACACACACACAGGGTGATCCATGTATACGGAGGGTGCCAAAACAATGTATACACATGGCTTGTATCCAACTTTTGTTATTGGTATATATTATTACAATTTTAATACATTTTTTCCTTTCTTAAAATGTGTATGCATTGTTTTGGCACCCTCTGTATACATGGATCAAATTTTAATATAGTGAGTAAAACTAAAATCAATAGATATTAAATATTCCGTACAAATGTGTGAATATTCTATTCCATATGCCCTATCTCAAAGCTACAATAAAAAATTGTTTAGATTGTTAAAGTTCAAATCCATCTATCATTATGTATTATATTCCCCTGGAATAAAAATACTTCTTAAGATATAAACATTTGAAATAAATAAATTAATGGCATTCTCTTTGACATTATGCTTATGTTTTTAATTTATACTTGAAAGTTTGAAAACAGAGAAATAAATTATGTGGCTGCCTCACACTAGTGTGAAAACTCCTCTGACACTGTAAAAATAACAACGGCAGTAAGTTACTTAAATAATTTGTGGTATTTGAGAAAAGCTCATTAGCACCTTGTAAATTTTCATGTTATAACTTCATTTCCAGAAGAGCTATCATAGCACGAAAACAAATCCCATGTGCCATTCATAACTGAAAGATTCACAGACTGATTTTGAATGGAAGACACTCCATAGTAAGGAATAAATTCTCAACTTAGTAGGTATGGCTAAAACATTAACAGCAGGTATACTAGTAGAAGTTATTCTTTCCTTTTCTTTCTTTTACTTTGTGCATCCATTGGTACAGATTAGCTCTATACTACAGTTTCTGCAATTTAGGAGATAATTCTATTGGGAATCAAGTCAGATTACTTTATGGTTTGGGATCACTTCCCTTTAAAAGTACAATACATTATTTTCCTGCAAATATGGATTTTGTTAGTTTATTCTTTGATAGAACTACTAAAATCTTTTCAGGATTCAATATGTGCCATAGTGTTCTTATTTACAATCCATTCGATAAATAAGCTTATGAGGATGAGAGAGAATCTGTTCTATTCATGTAACTGTGTTCTGCCTTACTAACTACAGGCAGAGTGGGACTTGGGCCATGGGAGTTACAATCCACGGCTGACACCAAGAGATGATGTACCCCGTTCTAAAAAAGTCCCTTAGGGATTACTAAAGAGACAATAGAATTTATCCCAACTGTGACCACCATTCCCCCACAAGTCCAGTTCTCCAGTTCTCACAGCCAAACTTCATGGCAAGATGACTGGGGAGGAAGAAAGGGACTCAGAGCTCAGAAGCACTGCCATCCTTGTAAGCCTTTTTGGGGAAGCACTTCAAAAGGCAACTCCCATGCAGGTGAGGGGGCCTCAGAAGCGTAATTCATCAATAGAGGTATTGGACTCTCACTTCCCTGCTGGAAGTTCGCTGAACTGCAGAATCTTCAGGGCAACCCTTCCGTCACTTTCACTGCGGAGAACAGCTTGGTGAGAGAAATCTTGAAAGAGCATAGCATGCGTCTGTGGGATTTGAGTGTATATGCGGAAAACAGAGACATATGATTTCTAATCCACTTCAGGGGAATTTTAGTTGCAAAAATGATAAGTAACACAATAAAGTCTCTAAAAAAGTAGATAGCAGAATATCAACTTGACATTCAATTAGCGATTCCTAGATAGAACTTAACAAGAACTCCCTCATTTCAGGCTTTTATGGATATGTATGAAATAAAACTCTTTACTTCCTTAACCTGAGCAAGGTGTGCTTAGCAGTTAGCTACAATTTGAGAGTGTTCCCTCACCTACATAGAGGATGTGAAGACAGGGGCTGCCGGAAAACTGAGGGGCTTTTACTAAGAAAACTCATCATGCTAACAGTAGAAAAACATTTCTAAATATGTGACAGTATGCATTAAGGCAACATACATTAATTATTTTGTATTATGTGTGTGATTGTGTGTGTGTGTGTGTGTGTGACATTTCTGACCCCAACATACCTCTCGAGGGTCATCATTCAATTACAATCAATACTGAATTTCTCATGATTACCTTATCAGATGTGACATGTTACTGATCCCATTTATTTTCATAGCCCGCTCTTCTCCACCTGCTCAACTTTTTTTCATTCAACACTTTCTAGATCCAATAGCACCTCCTTTACGAATTTTCCCTCATTCACCAAAACAGACCTGATCCCAGTGTCTGAGCTTCCTTAGCATTTTGTTCATGCCTCTGTTAATGAAAGTAACATATTATTATATTTACCTGTTAAAACATTACATTATGCATTAGAATGTTAGCGCTTTAGGAATGAGAGTATTGTCTTTTAATCTTATACCACTAGTTCCCCAAAATACTTTTTTAAAAAGTAGACATCTGATTGGTGAAAGTTTTCCTTTGTGTGATGGGACATTTCAAGTCATCATACTCAGCAGTTCTTACAATATTCTTCTAAGGAAGATATGTTTACCATCTTCAGCACACAGAAACCGAGACCCAGAGGAATTGTGACATACTCGTAATCACAAAACTAGTAGTAGTGAATTCAGTATGTCTAATCTAGAGCCCATTTTTGTTATAAAAGAGAAGGTATAGCTGCATATCAGCACCATATCGGCCAATGTTTTCATTGTTATTAACAGTTATTTAATGTTTAATACCTATAACAGTTGCCTCATGTCTTTTAAGGTTTCACGTTATCTGAGTCTCAAAACAAGTTATGAAATAAATTCTACCCCATTATGTAGACGAAGAAACTGAAAAAGAGATTTAGAAATGTGCATACACCATCTAATCCATTAGGTCTAGGAAATACCTAAAGGCAAAGATAAACAAAAAATCTCATTTTCTAGTGTACCCCCGTTATTTTATTAATGCCTTAGGAATAACTATAGTAATGCAAATATTTGTGCTGTGTTTTTTGTGTCATTTAAATAAATATCACATCGATATTTTCACAGTATACTGAAAATATATTAGTCAATGTTCATCAAATTGATTTTGTTCCTAACCCCTGAAAATATAATACTAGAAAAAATTTTCACCTTCATTTTCTGTACAAGTAAATGCAAGTTTAGCAGCATGAACTGAATCACATAAAAATAAGTGCTCTAATTGAAAATGGAAATAATTTTATTATTTCTATTCATTAATGAAAATAAGAATATAAATGTCAAGTATCAAAGGTAAGTGTAATGAAACATGAGGGAGATTAGAAATAGTCTATGGTTCTAATTTTGGAACCACAGACTTGTCTTAGGAAACAAATATTCCATTACAAATATATTTTCAAAAAAACATTTATATAATGTAATATTATTATTCTAATACTGTCAACTAAATATGGCTTTTGGCATATTGGAAGCTGTGTCAAGAAATGAAAGTTACCCATTTTAATTGAAACTTTAAGATTTAAGAAGGCAAAACAATTTCAGTATTCCTTTAAAATAAAATAGATATTGAAATTCAGCTCAAATATATTAATTAGAGCTAAGGAATTAATTAGAGCTAATTAATTAAAGCTAAAGAACATTTTGTTGTTCATTGAGAGGTATTCTGGCAAAATAACAGAATCCAGTTCTAAGGACTCAAAAGAAGTCTTATGTTTTCCTATAGAAAAAATTCATTCATGCGAAAGCACACAAGCACAGATACACGTGTACAAATATGTTCCAGAGAAATAACAGGTGGTAAATTTTAAACTTATTTAATTCAGAAATAGAAAATATGTTATTCATACCGGGAAAATAACATTGCTGTTTTGTGTTGAGAGCAGAATTTAGGAGCTACAGGTATCTTTTCTATGTATTGGGAGTGCCAAAAAATGTATACAAGTGGGCACTTTAGTCAACATTACTCAAGCAGTAGTTCTCCATAATCTGAAGTGTCTGGACACCGATGGTTACCACTTTGAGCCCCTCTTGTAATTGCAGAAGTCAAACGTGACTTGTATTCATGTTTTGATATCAGTTTATGTTATTACAATTTTAATACTGTTTTCCGTTCTTAAAATGTGTATGCATTTTTTTGGCACCCTCTGTGTGTGTGTGTGTGTGTGTGTGTGTGTGTGTGTGTGTGGTGAATTCAGAATGACATTTTCTTCTACATTCTGAGAAGGAGATGCCACATAGGAGATATATTTTCCCCGAAGAAGTTAGTCAAAAGGGTTCTGTTGCTGGGTTCAACTGCTATAGTTTGGTTTACTAACAAAATTGAGAAAAATAAATGAAGGAATACTTTTCTTTCCACATTTAGAAAGGTCTGATCCAAGTGTTCTTCTGTATTGTCAGGACATATAGATAGCAATAAATAATAAAAGACTATATTTTCTATCAATGCAACACAGCTATTATATGAATTTCTGACAATAACCATTCCATGCAACCAATTAGGCATTTTTTTCCTTACTCAACTAGCAATTCTTTCTGTACAGACATCATGGGAAAACTAATTCTATTCATGATGTCAACAAGTTCTTGTTTTTCTTTACAATTTCTTAGCTCAAGTACACATTGAGTAGGATAGACACTTAAAGAAAAATATAGTGAAACAGCTCTTAGTGAAAGAATCAAACACATTGAGAGATGGAGAGCACAATTATATTCATGTATATTTAGAAGGAAACAAAATTGGCGTGGGGAGCCTTCCAATTCAGTCTAGTTTTTATATGATCTGTTTTGGAAGTCCTAAAAGTCCCAACACTGATCAATATTTAATTTGGAATGCATAATTATTACTTTGTTCAATCTTTTTATGTAGGTACTATTTACCCATCATTCAAATTTTAAAAAAAGGAAAATTATAATGTAGAAATGTAGCATGATATAGAATGTAGATTTTAGATTTAAAAATAAAACAAACATTTATATACAATTATATATCCTGATCTTAATCATATCTCCAGAAGCTTTCTTATCATAACAAATATTGTTTAAAAACCTTATTTTAATGGCTTAGCAATAATTATAATAATGAAAATAACTAGCATTTAATGACTTCATTTACTGTAAGACTGAGTGTTTTATAAACACTATTCTTGTACAGAAGTGTCTTTAGATATATAATTGACATAACATCATATTAGTTCCAAGTGTACAACATCCTGACTTGATATTTGTATACATTGAAAAATTATTACCACAATATGCCGTCCCCATATATATGGTAGTTACTGTTTTTCTTATGATGAGAACTTTTAAGATTGACTCCCTCAGCAACTTTCAGAAATACAACACAGTGTCATTATCATCACCATGCTGTACATTACCTCCCCATGATAAAAGTTTTTATGAGATATCAGCATCCCCTAGTTGGGAGGCAGCATTGCAGAACTGTTGGGAGCCTTTATCACTTGAGCCAAAGAGCTATACTTCCAAGTCAGGTTAATTAACCTCTCTTGAATAGAGGGTTGTGTGACTATTAAATGAGTTAATACATTTAAATCACTTAGAAGAGTACTGAGGACATAGTAATTACTAAAAGTAATTATGATTCTTTGTTTTCACCACAATGAATAACGCACACCCATGTTTAATGAAATAAATACTTTAGTACATATTTTATGTATACTTTATATAAAGTACTGAAAGTGAAATCACAGGAGCACATATTTTGAATATTTTAATGGATTTTGATTTGTACTGCCAAAGTACTTCCCCAAATGTCTGCTCTAGTAATTTTTGTTTAGTGTAGAGAAGGTGTACTGGAATGTTCTCGTATCAGAATTATTAGACTTTCTATAATTTCAAGTTTGAAAACCAATAGTTTAAAGATATTTTATTGGCATTTTTTTTGGTTCTACTAATATTTCTAGTGAAGTTCTAGTAAATTGCTCATCAATTTGAATAAATATTTCACATCTTAAGGCAAATTACACTCTGTTGGTTTATTATAATTATTTACATTTTGTATTTGACTTATACTTTATGTGTAGAGTGGCTAACAAAATTTTTATTTTTTCTGTAGTCAAATGTATTAACATTTCCATTATGATTTCTTATTTTAATTTTATGCTTGGAAATTAAATTTTCATACATACCATAAAATATACTATGTAAGTATAGTAAAAATAAATTATATAATATGTTGTATACACACATGTAATATATTTTGTACATAATTTTCACTGACTCCATCCCAACAATATCACTTAGGTACTTATATTATCTGCAGTATTCTGCAATATTGAATACCAACATATGAGTATTAGAAGTAAAATAAGCTCCAAAATTATATAGTCTCATATAAAATGGGGAAATGCAAAAGATCTAACTTTAGCAAATAGGAGCCTATACCACCTCAAACAAAAAAAGCAGGTTATCTCTGAAAGCATTATAATTTTTAAGGGTGTGTTTTTTTTTGGGGGGGTTGTTTTTTTTTGCCAAAACATACCGTATTCTACTTAGATTAATCCAGTGAGAATTGCAATTTCAGTAAAGTGTAAACTTTCTTGTGTGAGTAAAGCATTGCCTTCTTGTGGGTCAAATTCTGTAGATCATTTTCTCGGGATGAAGGAGATGTGTTAACATGAGTTAAGTACCTGGATTAGGAGGACCATTGTGTGCTAAACAAAAAGCAAATATACTCCATATTTTATAATGTATCTGCTCATAAAAGTTGCCTTGTTGTAATAAGAAGGAAAACATGGAATTAAAACTTCCGTATGTCTCTGGGAGCACAAAATCTTAGCTGCGTGCCATACTCTCTGCTTCTTTAGAGCAGCAACACACAGACCGTATTAAAAAATAAACCTATCAGAGGCGTCATTCACATACACAATCATTATTTCTTAACACTTAGTCACTAAGCATAGTTCCACTCAGTGATGTCGAGTTTTCTTGTTGTTGTTGTTTTATGTTGTATTTTGTTTCCTCCCCCCAAATAATGAAGCCTATTCCTTTGAATTAGCCAAAATAGATGCCTTCTATAAAGCTGAAGTACTCTGTATGCATAAGAGACATAGAGAATTCAAGTGTTTTTCTTCAGTTACACTGCCAGCTACGGTACCTAAGGTAGAATTCAGTATCAGCCTGATTCAACAGTCTCTGACATATTCAAACTTTTCTTTCTTCTTTCTCAAACTACAAAATCAGAAGTTACTGGACTGGTTTCTTAGTAATATGTCAGTGAGAAATCATGTCAAATTGCATTTGTGACATATTTGCTATTCCAAAAGGATGCTAATATTGAAAGGTAAGGCACATGAACCGTTCCCAGGGAACTGTCATGGCTCCCAATGAGCAGCTATTTGGCACTGACACCTTTTCATTGGCTCCTAAAATTATATCAAGAGCCTGCTGACCACTCTACATATCAAGGAGTGGAAGATTTTCAAAAAGCTATTGTATGGCAGCTCTGTACTAGACTATAAAGCAAGAAGACACAGTGCATGGTTAGAGGAGAGTTTTTTCTTTCTTTCTTTTTTTTTTTTTTTAACATATCGTAAGTCTCAGGAAACTGCATTTAAAAAGCGGTCAATATTTAATACTGCACGAAAAAGAAGGATTTGAGGGCTTGGACATTTTGGCTGTCTCTGGCATTTAATTTTAAATCCTAAATGAAAAATGTAATTGCTTAAAATATATTTTTTTTCTGAATAAGCAACGTATTATTGTATGAATAGGAATATGCCATGTATTAGAGTTACACATCATTCATGTTTGATATTGTGTCCCATGCTTGCAAATTTCAGGACCATTTTGACTCTTGAAAAAGGCATAAGTTTTTATTATGGACATTATTTTCTCTTATTAAGAGGCCTTAATCTGTTATGAATATTAAACAAAATGATATCTCAGTAGGAAATAGCACTATCTTGAGTATTTTCCAGTAATTTCTTCACTTTTCTCAAATCAATTGATATACAGAAAAATTGTTGGGGGAATTAAATTTCTTTGCTGAGAGAAATTATAATTTTGACACACACACAGATTATATCTTTACTATGCCACCAGAGCATTTAGGTTTATACTATTTGAACGGTGATACTTCCTGTGTCATTTTTATTTGAATAATAAAATATGTCCTATTTTAACCCTCCCCCCCAAATTTAAAATGCTATGAAGTGAGGTTATTGATAATATGTTTTTAAAGTCAATATATCATAATAATGTATTTATTGGTCAGATGGTGCACATTATAAAAATGGGAGTTTTTGAAAAAGAATGAAAAGTAGGTAAACATTTATAGAAGCCCTCTGCTAAATGACTTACTTGATTATATTCACCTATTTATACATTTGATTAATATTATTTGAAAACCTGCTATGTACAGGCACTGTTTTAAGCATTTGGAATACATTAGTGTAATAAAACAAATATTCCCTACCCTTTTGGAACTTAGAATTTTAAAAGAAAGGGGGATAAAACAGACACACAGCAGATAAAGTATTGCTTAGCTGTGTGGAAAAGGCATACAGATAGGTACGTACTGGAATACCTCAAACATTTCTAGTATTACTTAGATATCTTGATAGTCAGAAAGAAGGTAAGCTATTCTCTATCCTTATGACTGTAATATAAAATGGGATATGAAGGAGTAACTCCTAAATGAATTTTAAACTTTAATAAAATACTATCTGATAATTATTTGTAAATGCCCTAGTTTGATTTGGTGTAAGATACACCCATCCTATCAGTTTTTAATAGATTTTGTTTTTAATACAATGATTAACACATTTGAGGTATCGGTCCATATATTATAAGGCAAACAAATTAACAATACATGTTTTTTCTCAACACATTCAAAACATTGATAAAACTGTTGAGAGAGCAACATACAGTTGATTGCTGCTTTAAAAAAGTACATTTATGAAGATTCTGTTTAAATTATTTCTCTGTAACTGATTGGCATGAGAAAAAAATGCAAAACGATATGCTACACACTTTTCAGGATATAAAGGACATTTACCTCACATTTCATGAAAGCATATTTTATATAAGATTCATATACTTGTTCAACATTCTGTCCACACTTGCATCTATTTCTTGTGTCAAACTTTCATGCTTTGATTATTTGCATAGAATGCTTCTGTGTTAATGCTCCAAAAATTCTCAGCTTTGGCTGAACATTAGAGATTTTCTTGGGGTTAATTTTTAAACGTACAGAAGAAGCCCCTCCCATGGAAATGCTCCTTCATGGAATTGAGACTTTCGTGTAGATACATTCACAAAGCTCCCTATGTGAGTAAGATGTGTACCTAGATCTGAGAACTATGAGAATACTCACACAGAGACTCAATCTTCCCATTTTCTGCTGTTTATTTTTCTCTTCAATTTTCTCCATCAGTTTTAGTTATCACACCAATTCTTTATTGTGTTCTACTCAATTGGATTCCTCCCATAATGTTATATTGGTATTTGTTTTGAGTTTTCCAAGAGTTTTAAAATGTATTTTGACTAACTGTGTGATTAATGAAAGGTTCAAATGTGTGATTAGGTAAATACACCCTAAAATATGATTATAACTATAATCAAAGTGTTTGGATCTCTTGGGGTCCTTGAGACCCTTTCATGGGATCATCAAGATGGAAACTATTTCCATTGTGATAGCAAGATAGAAGTATTTGCCTTTTTCATTCTGATTCTCATGAGTGTAGGTGGAACTTTCTAGATCCTATATGTCTTTTTTTTTTTTTTAATTTCAAAATACAGTTTGAATTTCTTTATGTATTATGGAACATTTTCAAGTTAAAACAATGTTGTCATAACTTCTTCCAAGTTCCAGAAATGTATCCTGGGAAAAATCATGGGTCTCTGACCTCTTATATCACAATAGTTTGAAGGCAAAACCAGATGTGAGTATGTAGTTGTATTCTATGAAGCCAGACATTAAAGATATTTACAGAAAGTTACAATGATATCCTACTTCCCACTGAACATTTTTATTAAGGAAAATATACCTTATTTTCATAAATATTAGATCATTTATATTAACAGATACTGAGTTTATTATTGTTATTAGAAAATGAAATAATATTCCTTTCCATATGAGGTGCTTCTGATCTTTACTAAAACACTGGTTCCACTCCTATCGCAGCTCCTAATACTCAAAGCATAAGCACTCACTTTCCTACCTTGCTAAGTAATTTTACTAATTTCATCTTTTCCATCATTACCACCCACAATTAGCTAACTCAAAAATTTTAAACAAATATTAAGCATATTAAAATACATTAAACATATATTTTAAAGGAATCTCATTTACATCTATAGCACTAACACTCCCTAAGGTTATAATTTGAGACATGAAACATAAGAAACATAATAAATTATGCTGTAAGTTACTTTTGAAAAAGGAAATGGTGAAAGATGAAGCGCTGGTATGCCTTTTAGTCTTTGCTTTTAAGAATTTGTATTCAGTTAGTTTCAGGGCTTGTGAATGTATGTAGTCTCTGAGACATGCTTCAAGCTGTCAGCTGGACCTAATACCAAGTAAAATATAGGATAGACTTTAAAATTATTTATATTGTGTCTGTGTCATAGGCACTCACAGATTTTATTATTGTCGGGGACTGTTGTGAGCATTGCCTGCTTCTTCATCCTCAAATTATAAGATAAAAGCCAGAATTAGAAGTATGAATTATATAAAATATAGCAGCAAAAGCTCCATAGAATTTTCAAAGTATTGTGGCTTCAGAAATGGATAATGTACAACCCCAAAGTGTGAACCCTAAGGCAAACTGTGGACTTTGGGTGATTCTGATGTGTCAGTGTATGTTCATTATCTGTAACGAATGTGAATGATGGTGATAATGGGAGATGCTATCATGTGTGCGGGCAATGGGTACATGGGAAGTATCTGTATCTTCCTCTCTATTTTGCTGTGAACTCATAACTGCTCTACAATATAGTATATTTTTTTAATGGATAGATAGGTATAATGGAACAATAGCTTTGGTGATAATGAAATGATCTTATTTTCTCTTTTCATTGAGATTTATATTTACATTCAGTACAAAAATTATGTTAATTGAAATTTCCACAGAGTTATTATCTCAAAGACATTGCCATAGGTAATCATATGCATTTAACAAAATGAGCCTATGGAAATGCAGATTTCATAAATTTATTCATGTTCTGTATTCATAAAATACTAAAATATGTAAATCCAAACAGAGTTGACAGGCAGTGATTTTCTTTTTTGAGTAGAACACTGTTTCCACCTTAAAATAAAAAGAATGTGAGAAATTGCAAGAAAGTTCATACATAACACAGAATTTCAATTCCTTTACATTGAAATATGACGTTGTTGAATAAACCAAAATACCCGTCAATTACCCTTCTTTGAAATATGGATTGGATAAGGGAATGAAAGCATTACTAACATTGAATAAAATTTCTATCCAAAGTTCCATGAGGCAGAGAGACCTAATTCCACTCAGTCAATAAATTATGCTACTGAAGGAGACAAGGCAATGATAGGAGTGCTGAGACCAATCATCAGGAAAATGCAATTGAACAGAATCAGTTAATAAACAAAGTTAACTGCTTCGCTTGCCAATATGTGCTCCCAATCATGTCATTAAAGAATTACATTTTGTCTTCTGAGAGTGGTTTTATGTTTCTCTACCCTCTCCTATGATGTGATAAAATTAAAAGTATCACTAAACCTTTACTCAAATTTTCATCAAATGACTGCCAGGCAGGCAGGGCAGGTTCTATTAGTCTTATTTTACTAACAATGAAATCAAGAAACAAGAAGCTTAAATACCATGGTGAGAGTCACATCACGAGGAAAGCAAATGCTAATACTAGTGCTCCAGTGTTTACTCCATGATCTTTAAAATACTTTTTAATGATACATTTTGTAAAAGCAACTAACATTTACAGAGTGATTACTTAATGACAATCCTCAAGGTGCACTAAGTCACTGAAATTTGCTAAGTAGTCTCTATTTCACAAAAATCTGTGCGTAAATGAGAAAGCTGAGGGACAAAGTTGCACAGTGTGAGTAGGCCTTAAATCTGACATGAGGGTTTTCTCTAGGGGGCAACTGGGGAGAAAACATCCTTAGCAACAGGGTCAAAAGGCTCCCAACATACATTCTGTGATGATGACACATAAAAAGGATACAGATTATCTTAATATAAAAGTAAACAGTAACATAAGGTACTGCGAGAAAGTATCAATTCTGAAAAAAATGATTTTTTTTTTCATTCATGTTGTGGGTTGTAAAAGTGTTTGGTTTTTAGTTTTTCTTGCCTTTCCATCCTTTCCACTTTTTCCTGCTTTTCTCTACTTATTAGCCCTTCTATTACCGCCGAAGTGGAGGACACAACTTGTTATCCCAAATTAATTGCTTACTCCAAATAAGAGTTTAATAAATGGGTAAAGTGAGGTTTTGAACATATTAATTGGTCCATGTTTAACTCACGATTTAATTGACCCATTTATTAAATAGCTATTTTTGGATGTCAAAATATTTTGTTCCTTTTTTGTTTTTGAATATTCACCTGACCAAGACTCCTCAGAATTTCACTGCAAATTCTAGCTTTGTGCTAAATCCTTTTACTGTAGTTATTTCATGTTTCCATGGAATCTGTTTTGCTACATGGATCATGTGATCCAGCAGGTTCCAAGGTGCTGCGCAGAGAGAGGGATTCTGTGTCTGTGGAACTTCTGCCCACCTATAACAGAAATGTCTCAGGAAACAATCCTTAGGATTTTGGAGCCAAGCCAAGGTTCTAAGTACTGTACACATTCAAAGAGTACAGATGGTTAGGATTTCATAAACTGAAATATTACACAACATACGCATGTAGTTCTATCAGGCTAATTAACAACCCCTCAACTACAACTAAATGTCCAAGGCATATGGAGGGTATGGCTGCAAACTTGTCAAATTAAATATTTTCAGAGACAACTATAGAAGAGTCATCATGTAGAAGGAAGACCTGATCATAGAAAGTTATCACTCGGATCCCTTATTTTTGCAGAGAGCAGATAATAATTCAGTAGCAACAACTCAGAGCAGGTGCAGTCCTTCGAAACTCATTTACCAAGCTTTTGCTTTTGAAGAAATGGTTGAATTTTATAGCCATCCTTCAAAGAGGTGTGTGTACGTGCTGTTGTCAGCTCCTACTCCTGACAACTCTATGAAGGAGTGACGTCCACAGTGTCCAGTCGTCATATCCCTGCTCAGCTCCTGCAGACTCAGGCCTGTGGCTCCTGTTATGGAGTCAGCCCATCTCATATCTGGTTTTCCTCTTTTCCCACTGCCTTCTGTTTTCCCCAGTATTATTGTCTTTTCCAAAGAACCTGCCTCCTCCTAAAGTGCCGGAAGTAGGAAATCTTCAGTTTTGTCACTTTTGCCTCTAGCAATATTTCAGTCTTTCTGGTGCTCCAGGGTATCCATAGAGCTCTCCTCCAACACCGTATTTCAAATGAATCTTTTTTTTTTTTTTTTCCTAGCTGACTTCTTCACTGTCCAACTTTTGCTTCTACACATAGGAATTGGGGAGACAACTGTGTGGATGATCTTAGCCTTGGTCTCTATTGACACATCTATGCTCTTGGGGATCTTTACTCGTTCTTCCATTGCTGTCCTTGCAAATCTAAGCCTAAAAGGAATATGCATTCAGTAATGCAGAATCCAAAGCCAGTTTAGCAAGTTCCAGGAATCCAGGGAAGGGAAATGTTCTGATTTGGGGAGCAGTAGCTCAGCTGGCATCTGTGTCTCTCCGAAGGCAGAAGTAAAGCCAGGGATTAGACTATGGTGTTGGAAAACATGGTGGGGGATTATGTTCTGGTGCCAGCATTTGCTGCTCACTACAGACACTATCTACCTGTCTATCTGAGTCTAGCATTCATTCAGGGATTCTGGGAATTCTTTATCCCTTCACTTCACTAGATACAGCAACATTGAGAGATCGGAATTAGAACTTCCACCCAACAGGTGAAAATTTTTATGAAAATAAGTAAAATTTTTACCTGTTCAACTGTTTTACTTGTCACAAACTGGAGAATTCGAGTAATAGAGAAATACGTTAAAGACGCCCAGATTTCGTTTTCTTGAGGAGAGGTAGAAATCTGTCCAGACCCTACTACCCACAACATGAACTTGAATCTGGCTTGTCCCAGCACTCACACTGGGGCTTGCTTCATTTCTGCCACAACTCCCCTCACTGATACATGGTACAGACCTTATTCTAGCCTTACACAAAAATAAATATGTCACATTTTCTCTGTTGGTGGTGCATGATTTAGCAAACTTATCCCTGTATTTTCTGTCCCCTAGATTCACCTGATAATTACTGACTACACATTCATTAGCAGAGGCACCACTTTCTTCTGGCATCTTATCTCCCCTCCCCATCCCCTTGCTCTTCACTAAAGCAAGGTTTTTCAAATTGTAATTTGCATCCATATGTTGTGAAATCAATTTAGTTGGTCACCGCATAGCTTTGAAATGAATAGAAGAGCAAATGTAAGAATGGAACACAGTTTAAGTATTGTTTCCTTAGGCACTTTATAAGTGTGTGTTGTGATGTAAAATTCTAGGTTGTGATGTAAAATCTTTTTTTTTCATTGCAAATATAAATGGAAAAAAAGTTTGAAAATAACTAATCTTGAATCTGAAAAATCTGCGTGCTTATCTTATTCTCTAAAACATTTTTGATCAGTGAAAATCCCTCATTCTATCACCCGCCCTCCCCTCTGCAAAATTCCTGAATTGGTCACTGTAGGGTTATGTACAATCTGCAATGCTTCTTATTATTTGTCTCAAACAGTAAGCACAGGCTTCCAGTGGGAAAGAGACACACAAAAATATGTCTTGGTCCGTGCTACTACATAATCACAGAGAAAAAAAGGTTTCATTTCCTTTTTTTTTTTTTGAGAAGTAGGATGGAAGGGGTTATGAGCCTACTCAATAAGCGACCTTTTTCCCAGTAGCATCTGCTTGAAGATATTCCCCGTGAGATTGTCTTAAGAAAGTCCCACAATTAAGCTTCTACTTTAAAAGCTACTATTTTCAACACTTTACATTTCCCCATTGGTTCTAGACAAGTAAAAGTCATGGCATAAAATATTCCACCTACCCCAATCTAGACTTCCCAAAGCAGAAGTTGTGAGAAAAAAAGTGGGACTGACAAGAGCTTGATAGGGGCATAAAACCTCATTTGGTTTGGAGACACGGTAAAGAAGGCAACCGGAAATATAAGGTGAGATTATAGTAAGAAATTGAAGTGGAAAAATGCAGTCCTGACCATGATTTCAAGATCAATGACATTCTTCCAAGAAAATGAGGAACCTGTATATGACCTGAGTTGAATGCAGGTCTCTCACTGAAAATTATGCTCTCAAGACATTCTATAGACAGATACCAATAAGCACAATGATTAATTTTCAGTTGGAACTATATGCTTATTTAAAAGGAAGGCTTTTAATATTATGTTTACACCCGAATAACAAAGTAAAAAAATAAAGAAAGAAAGAAACAAATGGAAATGTGATATGCAGCTATGGTTACCTCTACTATACATTTTTTATTTAGAATTCTCCTATTTAAGTATCATTAGTTTAAAATAAGCTTATACAGCTCTAAGTGGCACATCGATTTTAAATCACTTTTTTTTTCTCTCTGCTGAGTTAAAAAATAAAAAGGCAAACAGAAACAGAGTGAAAAGAAGACTATGGGGAAAAAAAATGAGAGAGAAAATCTCTCTGGTGTTTTGTCAGCTTGGCATTCAGTAATCCTTAGGGGAAACTTGACTTCTGAATTCAACTTAATAGAAAAGCCCCTATGAACCCTGTCATGGGAATAACTATTACAGAATTTGACACAAGCATAGACAAGTGGGATCATCGCAGCAGAAAATCCTATAGCAATAAACCCAATTTTTTCTTGACATAAGAAATCTAAGTTTGGTGGTATTCAATTAGGCAGCTAGAGAATGCTGATGGGACAGTGAGCTCGAAGCATAATTCTTCCTACAGTGGAGGGGACGGAAAACTATTTCCATTCTTGGTGAACAATTTGAATCATTATAACAGCCATTATTAATAGACTATTCAAATCATTATTTCAGCTTACTGATAAAATGAATAATGAGTTGGAAAAACAATCAGTATATTCACTTTAAATATTTGAAATCATGATGTTATATCTGGATAATGTATTGTAAAGCAATAAACAATGAAACAATATTTTACAAAAGTTTTAAGCAATTGTTCAAGATACAAAAAAAAATCCATATAGAACCTATAGATTAGTTCAAATAATTCTTTTAAATATGAGGCGGTTAACACAGTGAAAAGACTGCTTTGTGATACAAGTAGGTAACAATCAAACTATCAATTCCCCTAACACCTAAAGCAGTGGAAAATAACATCTTGCTGAGATCTATATAGAGAAAATCAATTGCTTACATGTAAGAAAGAAAAGCTACCAAATTTTTCACACTATAATCAATTTTAAAGCAAATTTCTAGGATTAAAGTCTTCTGTTTGTTAAGAATAAAAAGGACTGAGATTTTAGTCTCCATGCCAGCTAACGAGTTAGTTAGCCTCTGAATCATGGATGCTGACAGACGTCATGAGACATCTGGGTCAAAGAAAAAAAGAATGTTTTATGATTCATAGCAATATCACTAGCCATCGAATTATCAGTTTTTTTAAAATGGCACCGATTCCCTAAGCCCTCGTATCCACAAAGTGAACCCCAAATTGCCATATGACACCTGTACACACAGTAGGTTGCAACACGGGAGAGGGACTTTTAGCAAGTATGATGGCCCATCACTTCAAAGGGAGAGACTCTCTATTCCAAGACTTCACTATATACATGTTACTGAAGAGACGAAAAATAAAATAAGTAACTATAAAACTGCTCACTAGGTGTGCAGAGCAATGAGGCATGAAGAACTGTCTACCAATAAAACTTGCACCTTATTCATTAGTGTATTGTTTGTATTGAATAAATAATGATAATAGAAAGTTTGCTTTTTATATGTCCATTTCTAAAAATTTACTATTTCTTTACTTTGCTTTTTGGTACACTGGTTGTTCCAACCTTATTTTATTATCACTCTTTCCCCAAGGTACCTTTTAAGACATCTTTTATTAACATACTCTCATTAAATTTTAACCCCACAGATAAGCTGTCTATCTGTCTGTGCATTTATGTATATTTGTGTTTTCTACATAAAAAAAGAGCAGTATTTTTAGCAACCACAAGAACAGATTTTGCCTCCTCAAGATTACATATGCTGCCTAATAAAAATCACTTCTTATATTGTGTCTTACTAATAAAAACTAATGATGAAAGTGGGGAATTTCTATTTAATCCTATGTAATTTCTAATTGTTAACCAAACAATTTTACAACTTATTTATCATAAACTTTTAGAAAAATAATAAAGAAAATATATTGTTACACTGAATCCTAACAATAACTCTTTCAGTTAGCGAATATTATTGTCATGTTCATTATTTAGCAGATAGAGAAACTGAGGTACATACAATTTCCACATTTTCCACACTCTCACCAGAGAGGCTGGTCCAGGTCCCACAATCCCTAAATTCTGTAACTGATCACCCAGACATGAAATCATCAGATTTCATCACCCAAAAATAATTAGATTTTTTCATACCCCAAATCTCAATCTTAGAGAGTTGCTAACAAACATATAAATTATTTTATTTATGCAACAACTATTTTAGGCTACTTAAAACAGTAAATAAAAAACCTACAAAGATTTAAGAGTGGAACGTATAGCAAAAAGCAAAAGTCAAGCAAAAGTCAATATTTATTGGCTTTAATATCTCATTATTTTTAAAATTATTTAACATGCTATGTTATATCAGTGTCGCTCCTCTCCCTTAGAAGGGAACTTTTTTTGAATGAAATTTTATTTAGCTCTTCTTCTGCCATTGGCACATCCTTCTCAAAAGAGTTCACCTCTCTTTGCAAATAGTGGCATTATTAATTGAACAGTATTTACTCTGTGTATTTCTTAACATGAAAATGTTATCAAGAATAAAATTCTGAATAAATGGTACCATACATCATGAGAGCTATCTTTTAAAACTTTTGACAGTTTTTAAATTAAATTTAATATTTCATAATTTTCAAAAATTTTCCAAAGCCTTTCAATTATGCTTTTGTTTAGAAATATTACTACACTGAAAAAATGAACATAAACAACACGAACATTTAGATCTTTTCAATAATCCACTCATGATAATCTGAACACTAAAATAAATGTAATCTATATTATTATTATTATTATCATATAGACTTTATTGTATGGGAGGGGAAAACCCGTGAAAGCTTTCTCTCCCCTACCTCTGATGTACATAGAAATTTTCCACACATCTCTAATAATGACTGTTTACTCTTTTTCTCCACCTTGATTTTCATGAGCTTTTTTTCTTTAAAAGAAATGAGAGAAGAGTTATAAAAGAAACAGTTTAAACAAAGAATCAGCATAGGAAAAGATGAAAAAGCCATAGAGAAAAATCTGACAGGAGCTACTGTTAAAAAGTGTCTAAGCTGTCAGAGCTGACAGTGCTGAGAATCCCCACAGAGTTCTGTGTCCTCAGGAATGTCTAATAAAGGTGGTGGTGTGGGCACATCAAGATTGTCGGGTTTTTCCCCACGGCAATAAGTCTACTTAACGCACCTGTTTAAAAGTGTGCATTAGCTTTATTTTCCTAAATTGTGAAAGGTATTAGACACACAAAATAAGGTATACAGTGTATATGTACAGGGAGAGAATACAAATAAAATGCATGTGAATTTACTCATCACTCAGCTGAAGAAAAAAAAAATATTGCCAATATCTTTGAAGCTCTTTATGTTTACCAGACCCTCATAAAATAACACCAGGAAGATCAGTGTGGAAAAAGAGACATGGCACTTGCTGATCTAACTCTAGTTCTATTATTTACTTAAAAATCTCAAGGTCACAGGTTTGGAATTGGAGTTAGCTAATAAAAATAAATCTTGAAAATGTGTGACAAACCCTTTGATAGATGGATGGTAATGATTCCATAAACCACGAGGTGGAGACTGGAAAAGAGCATGGAGTTCCTGTATCATTGGGCCATACTTTGTATGTAAAATATATTCGGTGATCAAGTGAAAGAGATACAGATGTTATTTCCAACAATGGGCGTAGCTCTTATGACACCATATTTAGTAAAAGAAAGGGGTGCAGGGAACGGGTCACCTGCTTCAAAGTGAAGAGCATCATCAACAGCCCAGTGTCGACTTTTGAGGTTGTCCCCAAGCAGCTTTGAATTACAGAAACTCTAAAAGGGTTGTCCTACGGAGAAAAAAATAATGTTTCAACTCCAAAGATTGTTTTAGAGAGACTGATAGAAGAAGGAAAAGTACAGTAAAAGGAGTTGTGCAAGTTTACCCTATTCTGTAAGCAGAGAAGAATCCTACTCCATTAAAAAACAAACAAACAAACAAACAAACAAACAAAAAAAAACATTATACCCAATCCATGAAGTATAATGTGGAAGAATATAGTGTCTGGGGGTATAGATATAGATATGCACGCAAACAAAAGAGCAGAAGGTGATGTGAAGATGCAGACATAGGCCGAGGGACACCAGCAAAGGTTGGGAGAATCAAGAACATGTTGTCCCTTAGAGCCGTGGCCCAGCCAACACCCTGATTTGGGCCCACTGAGACCTATTTTGGAATTTTGGGTTCCAGAACTGTGCGGGAGTATGTTTCTATTGTTTTTAAGCCTCCCTATTTGTGGTAATTTGTTACAGCAGCCACAGAAGCTAATGAACATGTTGGCATTGATTATAGAAACAAGATGATGGCAGAAATATGTGCTGGTTCCCTCACATAGATTCAGGATACAGGACACCACTGACTGGGAGAACTGGTGAGAAGCATTTATTTTTCCTAATATTATTTTTTTGTCCTAAAGAAACTGAGGGTCAAAAGCTAGCTAGCACATTTGATGGTAACAGCACCTCATTCATTCTGATAGGCATATTTTATCTGCTATCACAGAGATGGCATTGAGGGAACGGGTTTATGGACAAATGCCAGTTTGAAACTCAACTCTCATGTCCATTCTGACAAGGGAGAGAATTTGAGGCTTTTTGTTGCAGAAGTATTTGATGGACAGGTACCAAAAAGTCAAGTGTTCTTCTCATTGCCAATGATATTTCAAATAGATGAGTTAATATAACCTAGTTAAAACACGTGCTGGGGGAAGAATAATTTACCTGAGAAGAAACTCACATTATCAGGAGAAAAGATTGCTTGTCTTGTGATTTGCCCAGATAGAATAACATGAGAATCCAAAACAGACTTGCTAATACATCGCCTTGAGAAGTAAATCATGGGAACAATATATACTGAAAAACAGGTAACATTAGAATAATTACACTGAGACAATGGCTGAAGCTGGTTGGAAAGGGAAAAGGCAGGGAGAGGTGGGAGAGGAGAATTTCCACATGAGTGTGTAAGACATACTGTAGCAATGAAGGGCCACCTAAAATGAACTGTAAGTTGCCTTCAGATCTGAAGCATCTTCTTGGTCAACTATGAGTAAGAATGTGTTCTGCCGTTTGGGAGGCTAAGCCTATTTCCCCTTGTAGATAATCTGGGCATAAAGGAAAGTTTACACACATATTTTAATTTAACACATCCTGATATAGACTTTGATTTGCATCCTTAATTTTTAAGGATGTTCATATATTATGTCTTGCTCTAAATGTGTTAATAGTAAAGTTCTTATACTTCTTAAAGTAATAAACTTTTTTTCGAAGAGTGATAGATATTCATTCATTTAGTTAGTGATTTATTCAACAAATATTGACTAGGTAACTTCTACTTGACGAGAACCCCTGGAGCTGACATACTAAGATGTTTTTGAAAAACAGACCAAAAAAAAACATACAAATTATATATATATATATATATATATATATATATATATATATATATCAATACACACACACATATGTGTGTGTGTGTATTCAGATATGGATAAATACTATGGAGGAGAAGAAATTAGTAGGTGCAAGTGGTAGAATTGCTCTTTTAAAAAAGGACACAAAGAAAACTTCTTCCTCAGGAGGTGACATTTGAGTTCATCCCTGTAGGAAATGAGTTAGTCAGTCATGCTGCTCTCTGAGGGAAGTATTGCAGCCATGAGGGTCCAGTTCAAAGGACCCATTGTGAGAGAGCTGTAGGTTCCAAGTGACTTCCGAATTGGAGTGAGCTAGTGGAAAGAAGCAGCAGATTAAGTCAGGGATGTAGGAGGCAGAATTTGTGAGCACTGTAGGGCTTTGGCTTTGACTCTGAATGAGATTAGCTCACAGGAGTATTTAGGCAGAGGAATGACATAACGGAACCACAGAAGGCAAAATCATTCTCTCAGGTCAGCTCTAGAACAACGTATACATGCAAAATGAGTTTCCTATATCACCCAACTCGTTCACTCTGGAAACATTTTGTAAACACAACCTTTTTTTTCCCTCTCATTTTGTTGCCTCTTATTTGTGCTTATTTTTACTTTATGGAATATTTAGTCCATGTTTCACATATTGATACTTCTCATCACTTGAATAGAGTACAACCAAGGTCTGCTATATTTTGGTTCTATCATTTCAATATAGAAATAGTGAGCATCTTAATACTATTTTACAGTAATTCAAAATTGTCAGTTCTTGGACTTGTCATTAGTTAATATCTAAACACTAAAACTATTTAAATTTTCTTTGATTCCATAAAGTAAATGAAAGTGTTTATTGAAGATTTGATTAATATATAATTAAATAAAAATAAAAGAAAAAAAGGATGTATTTCCGTATCCATAAATATTCACATAGCACTCAACAGTTTTTGCTGTTCTGGCATAACATCATCTGTTAACATAAGCTATGTGCTAACAAACCAAAGAATTAGGCACATAGGAGTCCCAGACTAATTTGATTGATAAATGATCACATTTTTCTTCAAAGAGAGAAATCATAAAGAACAACCAGGCAGTTGATGTAGTTTGCATAAAAACTAACGTTGTTTGAAGTTCTAATTAATTTTAATAGTTTATAAGATATATTTGGACTAAATAAAGTTTTCTATCAAAACAAATCCCCAGGCCAAAATACAACCCAGTGTTCACTTGTCAGGAAAACATCCATTCTTATGAGAAAAACTGCTGAAGTTTCAATGTGCTTGATTGTACTATTTTCAGATCACACATTGACAAGCATTTCGCCCTGAAGATGGTATGGTCAAGCCTGTTTAAAATTCATAGATATTTTTCTCCTTACTGAGATGAAGAGCTCAGCATTGAACATTTTATGTAGGCTAAAGCATCCCTCCCCCAATTTTAAATGTTTCTGGCACACTGGTTATCATGCAACCTGAACAACTCTGACAGCGTTTCTCTACCTACCAGAATCTCATTACCACTGACCAGGGGATACCATTTGATTTAAGATTTGCAGACAGTGTTATTCTCTTACACTTTCCCTGTGCACTTTTTGTGAACTTTCACTTTCCCTGCAAACTTGTCGAGTGAGAATCATTGATTTAAAGTTAATCTTTTATACTTCCCTAATAAATATATACACTATACAATATTGATCTAGAATATTGACCTTTAAGTATTCAAATTGGATTGTTATAAAGTTTAAGCTTTAAGTATATAGATAATGTTATCTGCAAAACTTTTAATGTAAATTCTTGTTAAAACTTAGCATGGAAAACGCTGTGTAAGAAGTATTGTTGAGTGGGTTTGGCAGACCCTTTTTCATTTATAATGCAAGAGGGTTCATTAAGTTTAGGTACAACAAAACTTGTGACTTTTTGAAAACTACTGAAGTTTATGATTAAAATTTGTGCTTCACACTCTGGAAATAGAACTTTATCAATCACTTTATAGATTTAAATACTTACTAAGAAGCATAAACTTATACGTACATCTACTAAAAGGATATATAACAGATTACTACAACAGATTTTTTTTTTCATCTATAAAGAAAAAGGTAAGAATCCTGGTCAGTATGGTTTAAAGAAGATATCAAAACTCAAATAGTTACATATTTAACCTAAATGAATGAAGTGTCCAATGTGGAATTATGATAATTGCACTGATCATGTTTCTACTAAACTTAGCAGCCTACCGTGTCATGTAGAACAAAGTCCAGATTTTCCAGATTGTTAAATTCTTCAAGTACATCCAAAACTCCTATTTTAAAATGAAATAAAATTGTGACATTAGTTTTCTATTGCTGTATAAGAAATTACCACAAAATGCAGTGCCTTAATATTAATTATTACTCTGCAATATGCTCTTTGGAAATGCCTATGGTCTCCTTTGGTTTCCCAGTGTTCTTTTCATGAAAGGAATTTGTGTGTGTGTGTGTGTTTTCTGCCTTGTTGGTTCTTTCTTCTTTTGGAGAAACTAGGAGTTTTAAATTGTATTCGGATTTTGATATAAAGGGTCACTTCTGATTTAACACTTAAGTGAAAATAGATTCCTTTATCTCTCAACCGCCTACACCCTTCATCATCTGTAGCTTCCCTTGTCTATTACTTCAGAGAAAAAGAAAAAGAAAAGCAAAAATCTGTCAGTTTGGAAAGTCATCAGCTTGCTATCAGTCTGTCGGTCTCTCCCTATATTTCCTACTTATAACGAATGGATCTTGTATGCCAGGAACTGCTCTAGTCCAGGGTGTAAAACTGTGACCAAAGTATAACCTCTCGCTGGTTCGAGGGTTACAGAAGACAGAAAATGAATAAACTGTGTGTATAATGTCAGGTTGGATAACAATGTAGAGAAAAATTATAATAGAATAAGAAGAGAAAGAGAAAGTAATATTGTGGTGGGATAGAAGAGTTGTATCTTAAATATGGTGTGCAGACAAAGATTTGGGAGCAGACTCAAAGGCGATGGGGAAGGAAACAGCCAAGATTTGTGGGAAGAGGCTGCAGTCAAAGAACGGCAAGCCAGGGCTCTAAAGCAGAAGCATGTCTGACTATTTGAGGGAAGAGTTTGGAGGTCCATGTGGATACAGCACAGTTTTGTCAATGTAAGAACATCCAAACCCATAGAGAATGTTTAGAAGGTTATTTGAGCCAAACTGATGACATATCTTGGGGAGCAAGATCTCAAATGCTCTAGAGAATAATAGTTTTGCAGCTTCTTTTTTGCATTTGAAATTAAGGAGGGAATATAAGGGAAATTATTACATGGAGGTGGGGGAGAGCAAGGCAGAGATTGGATTACAGCATAGTTAACAAGATTATGTGCTCTTTTGACGGTGGTTACCCTTATTTCAAAGGTGTATTAATCTAGATGTACAGAAACAATGGACAGGGCTTGCCTAATGCAAAGATAAACCTTCTACTAAAAAGTTACAGGCATTCCCCATATAACACAGTTGTTAGGTTTCTAAAAATGTCATGTTATGTGAATCCGTGTTATACGAAACAAAGAACTAGTACAAAAAAAGGGATTAGGTTCCAAAAATTAAAAAACAAACAAGCAAACATACTATTATATTTCTATAATTAAGAGAAATGTATTTATTAAAGCAATTTTCACCAAAAGTATAACATGCTAATATGTATTAAATAATGTTTTCTTCGTCATCACTACTAAGCTATTATTATGTTCAGTGTGGTTCAGTTCAGGGATTTCCCTAATTTCGAATGAAATATTTTTTGCTCTTAAAAGCTCTTATTACGCTCCATGTTGTTTAGGGATTTCTCTAATTCTCAAACCATATTAGAGTGAAACTGTGTTCTCAGATGCCGTGTTGTACGAGGGTTCTCCTCAATTCTCGAACCGTGTTAGAGCGAAACTACATTCTAGAAATACCGTGTTATGGGGGGGGTTGCTTGTATATATGCCTGGGAAGTGACTACCCACCATGACCTGCCCAGTTAGGAATTTATGGTCAGATCACCCTGTGAGGTTTCTTTCTATAGAACTCCCTTTTTTCGTCCACATTGTGAAGAAGGATAAAGAGAGTAACAGATGCCTAGATTGTTCAGGGACTTGTATGCCATGGTAAAGACTTTAGCTTTGAATTCTGAGTGAAATAGGAAGTCACTAAAAGATCTGATCAGAAGTTAATGCAATCTGATATCATTTTTAAAGGCTTTCTCTGGGTGCTCTATTGAAACCACATTGTAGGAGGCAAAAGGAAAAGCAGATAATCCAGTTGGGCACAAGGCAATGTGGGATTCGTGTCATATTTTTGGTATTAAACTCTGTGGAAAAATCATTGTAATCTAGGCTTAAACTTTGCATGCCAAAGAGATGACTGGAAAAGCTATGCAAATCTTATATTTTTTTTATAGCTCAGTATTAAAATTTGTATTTCTAGATTGAATTGCAATAAATTAAAATGTAAAATACCAAAGCGCTTTGTTGTATTTAAGCAGAAGACCGATATATGAAGTTTATCCTTGTGCAAATGGATGAGCCCAATAGCAGTATTCTTGAAGACAGGAATAATTTTCATAACTGAGTGTTGATTTGACTCCACGTTTCTAATCATTCTGACTCTTTGTTGACTGTGAGTGAACACTGCATCCTCAATACCAGTAAATTAGTGCAGGTCCACAAGTGTTCTTGAAGAATTAATATTGAACAAGGACCCAACTGATTCTCCTGTCATCCATTCATTCTTCTGAACAGCAGGTGGGAGTGATCCTTGTAAACCCTAAGCTGCTGCTCTCTATAAAATCTTTCAGAACCTACTTGGTCTTATCTATATAAAATTCTAACCCCTTAACATGATATACAGACTCATTCATGATCTGATCACTTTTCTTCTCCATGGATAATTTTACATTTTTGGTTTTTTTAATGCTCTCTGTCTGGTAGCACCTATAAAATAAATCAGTTTATATGTTATTTTTTGTTGTTGAAATATATAAATGCATGTCTGAAGTATATTAAGCATTTTATAATGATTTTGGCTATACTAAAATTATTGGTCTGTATTTATATATGCATGTAATCAAATACATATTGGTAACACACAGATATTCGAATTCAGTAGATATATAATTGCTATTCGTTTATATTACCTGGAATTTGTGTAGGTCTTTATACAAAAGTACACATTTGTTTCAAATGGAATACTAGATGTGCTAAAATGATACTAGATTAAAATTAAATGCACTTTCAAATATGCTGGGTTGAAAAATATGTACAATGAAAGCAGATTCTAATATTGTCCACTATAAAATAAGCAATACGAATGTGATCCCCTTTAGGTCACATTTAGGGGGTCGGTTACTGAGATAACAAATTGCCATCAATATGGTTTGGCCTCATCTATAAAGCAGTTCCATGCTAGGATTTGGCAGATGGCTTTCAAATCGGGTGTACTTTTCTAATGCATCGAAAACCACTATGGGATTTATTTCTTCAGAGGCATTCCTCATGTCTACATGAAGCAAGCATAGCTGAGCTTGCTCTATTACAGGGTCTTGAAATAAATCGTTGTGACCCGCATAACTTGCATTCTCCCTCAGAAATGTATATAATTTCTCAAGGGATCTTGTGAAATGCTACACAGTGCCAAACAGTATTATGTCTAGGCAATAAAGTCTGTAGATTCATACAAAAAAAAAAAAAATGATACAGGTATTATGGGAAGGGAAAATAGAGTATTTGAGGTCATTTTGGGGTGATGAGAATGCTGAGTTGACTGGCTCTAATGTCACAACATATGATTCTTTGTCTCCATCTGAAATGAAGTTTGCCTAATTATCTTGGACTTAACAGAGCATTATAAAGCTAGAGATCCAAGATTAAAACTTTGAAATCAGAAGCATACTCATTAGTGTATTATTTGATTTTGTGTATATTGTGAGCAAAAATAGTTTTTCCTCAAACCTATATTAAATATGCTAATTTTGCATGGAATCTATGAATGAAAAATTTAGTAATTTGGATTTCATATTTTGAGTTAAACCTTGTACCAAATTATCTATTATCTTTTTCTGTAACAGAAAAATTTTTTTTTCCAATTGGAGCACTTGGAAATGGATTTTTTCCTTTATATCCTCATCAATTATATTGAATTTGGTTAGTTACACCTATTTTTCATGATATGTCATTATAAGCTATCTATCTATCTATCTCTCTATCTAGATGCAGAGTTTCTATAGTCTAGATACACAGATAGATATATAGTTACATAGTCTACATAGATGCGTTGATAGATGACAGACAGATAGATAGATGATAGATAGATAGATAGATAGATAGATAGATAGATAGATAGATAGATAGATAGGATAAAGGGTGACTACAAAACTATAATATGTTCACTTTGAATTCTCTCCATGCTCCAAGATGGCTCAACCTCATATTCAGGTTCCAGGTAGCAGGAAGAAGGAAAACGAGGATGTGAAGAGCATTCTTATTCCTTTTAAGTAAAGATCTACCAAAGTCTGATTGTTGGTTCCCATGGTTCAGAAGATAGTTCTATGACAAAAGAATCTGGAAAATATAATCTTTATCCTTTATGAACATATGAATAGTTAAACTTCAGGGTTTCATTGTTAAAGATGAAGAGAGAATGGATACATATTTGGGACTATCTGGCAATCGCTGCACAAAATATGCATACAGATTGATGAAGATAATATGCTAATTAATAATAATAGTGGCAAGAGGCCAAATGTAAGGCAAATGTAGGGATTTTCTCTTCTTTCCTTAAGAACGCTTATTAGAAACATATTGAGATTACTGGATACGTCATTAGTATCATTTAATATTTCACTCACATTTTTTCCCCTTTTGTGTTTTGGGGAAATCTTTACATTAGCTCTTCCAGTGAATAGCTTTAATCTTTTGCTTGTGCCTGTTTTGTTATTCAATTCGTTTATTAGCAGAGTTTAAAAATGGGGATCATATGATTGAACTCCTAATGTTTAGAGCACCATGTTCTGTTTATTTGAGTGAACATAATACTTTTCATTCCTTCCCTAAGTAATCATCATATTTAGTTTAGAACTTTAATTTTGTTACCAATATTACCTCTCATGGCCAATATAATAAAAATAACCAATTCTCAAAAGTTAATTTTGTTGACCTCAGTGTTCTCAAACAGTTGATTTTCCTAAAATAACTGTTCACCATATTTTTAAAATGGTCCAATTTGACCAGATTTGGAAATGAACGTCTAATTTCTTAGTCTAATTGAGAAACCCTGTTTGCATGATCTCAGAACTAAATCTGATTACAGAACTTTGCTTAAGGAGACAGGCAAGTACCAAAGTGGCTACAAAAGACAAATCAAGTCTGGAAGCAGGATCAAAGTATGACACTTCCAGCCCTGTCAAACATATCTCGTGTCACCATCTCTACATCTGTGGGAACTCCCTTGACAGAGAGCTCTGCCTAGGCTTTCCTCTAGTCTGGGGTCTCATGTTGAATTCTGTTACTCCACAACGAGGGAAAATGCTCAGTGGTTTTATCACCCTATGATTAATTTCCTAGTAGAAGACCCTCAATTCTCCCAGGATTGAGTTTCTTACTCTGGGGCAGTTTCTCAACTTCAGTAGTATTGATGATTTGGGCAGATAAGTCTCTGTTGTGAAGGGCTGTTTTGGACATTATGGGAGGTTTACTAGCATCCCTGGCCTCTACTATCTAGATGCCAGTAGCACCTAGCACCCCCACCTCCATGCCTAGTTGTTACAACCAAAGATGTCTTTAAACATTGCCAAATGTCATTTAGGAGGCAGAACAGTCCCAGTTGAAAACCACTGCTTTAGGGTTACATGGAGTGGAGGTGGGGGTTGCTCATAAAAAAAAAACAAAACAAAAAAAAAAACAAAAAAAAAAACAAGAAAAAACACGTTTTGTAGCAAGATGTGTGGTTATTCTGTGATCTTGCTGTTGAGAACCACTATTCTAGAGTTTTCCAATTACCTACTTTCACTTAATTAACATCACATCACCATTTTATAATACTGGCCACATATTTCTCTTAGAATTCTCTTTTCCCTTGAATTCTGGGGACCATTTCTCTCCTCATTTTTCCTATACCTCATTTCTTCTTGGTTCCCTGGAGTTTCCTGTCTCTGACACTCCAGAGCCTTCCCTCAATCACTGGTCTGCTTTTGATACTTCTGCTCTGCTGTCATAGAACGCTGTGTCTGTTCCTTTAGAGTGTAGGTTCTGGAATGAAACAGCTTGCATGTAAAATGTGTGGCCTTCAGCAAGTCTTAAAACTACCTATGGCTCAATTTTTTTATTATTAGTTTTTAAATCTATAAGGCATGGGTTGGTGACAGACACCTCATCATGGCAATTTATTAAAAGGATGCGTACAATTCACTAACGTACTTAACACAGATCCCGATACATAGTAAGCACACCATAAATGTTGATTGTACTTATCATTTTCCATTTATCCATTTATATAGTACTTATCATTTTCTATTTTAGATGAAGATTTGCTTGTGTCCCCATTATATTCTAAGTTCTTTGAGGGCCACATTTTTTTTTTAAGATATGATATTCCAAATTACTAAGATATCGTCTGATCCATATGTGATATTGAGTAATATATATGCATGCGTAATGAACAGAATTACCTAAGCCTGAATTAAAAAAAAAAAAAAAAAGGATTAATTAAGAATGGGAAAGTTATTGTATATGGCATTAATACTCAACTTTTCTAGAACTGTCCTTAATATGTCAGATTGAACCAATGAATGTACCTTTTCTTGGATTATCATCTGTCTGACATTTGGCAAGGAAGTCCTAATATTCTAACTAATAGAAAAATATTTAAACATTTAACAAAAAATTAATAAATTTTGAAATCATCAAAACATCAATTTAAGAAGGATCTTAAATGTAAAGCAGCAATATAATAATGATAATAATGTCATAAATTGATTTTCTATTCTATGCAACAGTAATAATTAATTGCAAGAAATTTATTTAGGGTAAGGAACATTTGATTATGAGTCAGATATGTCCCTTATTCTTAGTAGTTCACAATGTAGAAAGGAAATGATTTACTGGGGGAAAAAAAGAAACCTATAATACAGAGTGGATGGATTGGAAGAAATTGTCCTTGGGATACATAGAAAAGAGAGACTGATTTAACCACAGAGAATTGGAGGTCTGAAGTAAACTCGATAGTGTCAATTTAACTCAAGTTTGACAAATGGTAAGATACTTCCTAGAACTAAAAAGCATATCAGTTATAGGCAGGAACTTGAGTAAAGGTATTGAGTTGTGGAAATACAGTTCATATCCTTAAAAAGTAGTTCAGTGTGAATGAGTGTAGAATTTGTGAAAAGGGACAGTGGCAAGAGAAAGTCAAAGAGTGAGATTGTAATCAGTTTCTAAAGAACAGTGAATTTAGCATGTGCACTGGTTTAATCATTTTTATTAAGTGTTGCTGAGTTAGTGAGGGAACTATGAGCAAGGGAGTTAGTTGTGAGCTATGAATGACCTGGATTTATACTAAGTCTCATTCAGGGTGAATCTGTGTTAGTTGAAGAAAAGAACGGAGGTGAGAAACTAGAGGCTGGTCAAGCAAAGGAATGAGGAAGACCTCAGTCAGACCATGTTCTGAATAAGAGATCAATAAGGCAAATTGAGAGAAACAATATTTTACATATTGTATCAAGCTGCTGAAACACTATTGGTCATTATCAATGGCTGTAAAGTTACTATTAAGGAAAAATAATAAAAATTCAATTATTAGGACTAATTCTATAAAATCCTTTTAAAATAATATTTTGAGAGATTTCCTAATCTAGTAGAGATAGAGAATAAGATATGGACAAAGATAGAAATGATTATGTTTAGGTGAAAATGATCTTTGCAAAACATCCGAATCTTTTAATCATTACAACTTGTTATAGCAGAAGCTGATGGAAAAGAGATATGCTTTAAAAGTCTATCAATGCTGTATTGGTGATGCTTCATAATGTTTGTATGTTTATCAGCAATTTCCAGCAATCTGTATTGGTAAAGACTAAATATGAAGATATCATATTCATTTTGAAAAGCTTGGAATAACTTTCATTGATTGTTGTTTTATTTGACACTATATCGTGTGGTTTATATTAACATTAGTAATGTCAAACTTTTTTGCAGACAGATGAGATAGCATTATGCATGTAATGATATCTTGACAGTATATCGATGATTGCATTGTAACATTTATATATAGAGATAAGCATTTTTAATCTACTGTCACCTAAACCAGTTGGAGAAAAATATGCTTGAATGCTCCACTGTTACTTTGTATGTCTTTGATATCAAGATTCACAGCAGCAGGATTCAGTGAATTACAGCCTGCTGTATTTTAGATATCTGTAAAGAAATATATAATTCTTTTAAGTTTCCCAAAGCTTATTTCTGTAGGCAAAATAAATTCTCAATGGCTGGATGTTGTTGATGCAAATATGAAGTTATAGTTATGGTTATACACTTATTTGTACTCACCAGCTCCTTTAAAAAAACCACGTGTGTGTGTGTGTGTGTGTGTGTGTGTGTGTGTGTGTGTTTAGAGCAGTTTTAGGTTCACAGCAAAACTGAACTGAAGGTACAGAGATTTCTATAACCCCTGCTCCCACAGATGCATAGCCTCTCCCATTACCTGCAACCCCCATTATCCTCACCCCCATTATCAACACCGCCCTTATCTGCTCCCCCGTTATCTGCACTCCATTATCAACACCCCATTATCCACAACCCCCTTATCCACACACCCCCTTATTTGCACTTCCTTATACGCATGCCCCTTAGCCATACCCCCCATTACCCACACACCCCACAATTTACATTAGGATTTTCTCTTCATGCTGCAAATTCTCTGAGTTTGAACAAATATATAATGACACATCCCTATCATCACAGTGTCATACAGAGTAATTTCACTGCCCTAAAAATCCTGTGTTCTGACTATTCGTCTCTCCCTCCCTCTACCAGCTACCTTTAAATGGTGTAAAAGTAACAGAATAACCTTTCAGACAGCAGTGGTACTAAACTAATTAAGATAAAGTGGATAAAATGAAGTAAACAAATGATGGCCACTTATGGAAGTGATAAATTAGTGTAATTTGACATTAAAAATTGTTAATTATATTTTATGGACCAAAATATCTTTACGATGATTTCATGCTTTTATAAAGAAGGGAAGTTCTAAAATTATAACTCCTTCTTATTCCAGAGCTATAAAGATATATAATGCACCCTGAAAAAAATGGTAGCATATCTACAGTAATGTATGCTTTTGTCATTTTAACAGTGGTGCCAAAATTTCAGATGTTTCTGTTTTGTCAGTGAATGAACAAATCATTTGAAGCATCAGAACATTTATTTCAAATACAAGTAGTGTTGCTATTTATTTTAGTTGGAAAATGAATATATCTTTTAATGTAGATTATAATTAATTTTCATTTCTGTTTTAGCCATCCATAAAACACGTATTTCAGCCATATATGAAATACAGTAAAAATAAGAAAAACAGAGTAACTCAATGTCATATAATCTGTCTCAAACAGATGCTATTTATTTAAGTATGTTTTCTTTAACATTGCCATTGGAACATAAGTCTGCCAAGACTTAATTTTTCTCAAAATTTAATCATAGTTCTTTCAAACACCAAAGTTTAAAACAAAACAAAAAAACTTCTATTTTTTAATTCATTTAGGACTCACTGAATTTCATAAAGGTTTTAATGTAGTTTGCCATACTACACCAAAATGTCATATATATATATATATATATATATATATATATATATGTATAGTTATATAGTTATATATATATAATGAATAAGATGTAAAAATCTGAAAAATAAATATAGGCAAAAGATTGAAGATTTAGAAAAGAAGGTAAAGTTATTTCTGAGTGATGCTCTATCTAAAATTTGAGCAATGATGTTTTATTCTCTTCTTGTAAGCTTTTAAAACAAAATATGAATCAAGGTAATACACATGATTAATATTGAATAAAATGAAAATCGTTCCAATTCCCAAGATGGGACCTTCAAAGCATTATCTCTGATCCAAACAATTTTGTTGTTTTTCCATCTCACACTTGCACAAGTCATCAACGTTCTGCATGTGGACTGTTAAAGTAGCTTTCTAATTGGTCTTCTCCTCTCGCTTTTAACACTACACGTATACATAGTATATTGTCTACACAGAAGTGCAATCCCTGAAGAATGAGCACCTTGTATGT
This sequence comes from Rhinolophus sinicus, assembly GCF_036562045.2. Classification (NCBI taxonomy): domain Eukaryota; kingdom Metazoa; phylum Chordata; class Mammalia; order Chiroptera; family Rhinolophidae; genus Rhinolophus; species Rhinolophus sinicus. The sequence goes on from NC_133757.1 coordinate 115,879,181, forward strand.
CATTTTTGCCCAGAAAACTTCCAATCCTACCCAGAACCCTTAGAATAAAATGTGAACGTCTTATGCTACCTTGTACGTCCACATGATTTTTGGCTATTGCCCATCATTACAGCTCAAGGAACACTTTTCCCAACTCTTCTCCATTCCTGGCAACACTGAAACTTTCACATTCTAGAACACCTTACTAAAGCTCTTCACTCAAGGACTCAACACCAGCTATTCCAGAAACATGAACCACTATTAATTCTACTATGTGGACAACTTGCTCCCTTGTTACATATCTAAAAGGTCAGAAGTTTTTTTTGTTTGTTTGTTTGTTTGTGTGTTTTGTGTGTGTGTGTGTGTGTGTGTTTGTTTTTTTTAAGAACCTGTATTTTTTAAAAGTAACCTCATTTGAATCTTGTGCAAATGTCACCCTTTTGGTTGAAGGCTTCTCTGAGTACCTGGCACTCCCTCTTCAACTTCCTGGATGTGTTTTGCTTTGTAGCGTTCGCCTCTTTCTAACGTGCTATTTCACTTATCATTTCTGTTTCCATCTAGCTCTCTCATTAGAATGAAAGCTCCTTGGCAGCAGGCATTTTTGTCTACTTTGTTCATTGCTGTATCCCCAGTGCCTAGAACAGCATCTGAATAACTGCAGCTCTGAGAGAACTTTTAAAATCAGAAGTGTGAGGCTCCAGCTTTGTTTTTCAAGGTTGTTTTACTATTCTGTGTTACTTGCATTTCCATATTAATCTTAAGGTCAGCTAATTAATTTCTGCAAATTTTGCAGAAACATGGTGTTTTGAAAGGGATTTCATTGAATCTGTAGATAATTTGGGATGCATTACCATCTAATAACATTAAGTCTTCTGAATCATAAACAGAACGTCCTTCTATTTATTTAGGTCTTATTTAAATTATTTCAGTAATGTTTTCTCATTTTCAGTGAAAAATTTTTGCACTTTTTTTGATAAATTCACTACTAAATATTGTATTATTTTAATACTATTGGAAATAGAACCATTTTTTCAATTTTTTTAATTCATAAAGTATATAAATACAGGGTTTTTATTGTTGTTATTGTTTGCTTTTGTGTATCCATCATATATCCTATAAGTGCCTTTATCTTTCCTTAAGACCAAGGATTCTAGATAGACAAATCTGAACATCATATCCAGAGATCATACCTAATTAACTGTTTGTATTATTAATATAATTTGTTTTGTGTGTGTGTCCAGTAAGTTACTTGCTCCTAATTTATCTTATATAGTAGGACAGGTATATCTACATATGGAAAGCAATGTTGAAAAGAGAAGTGTGAATGAAGAAATGGAAGAAGGGAACCATGATTAGGTGACATCCTGAGGACAGGTCTTCCATATCTCAATAATAAATGCTAGCTTCCCTGCTTTCATTCTTAGCTCAACCATTTCATCTAATCAAAGCTTCTGTAAGGTAGATAATGTAAAAAAAAATAGTAAATTGATTTTTAATTTATCTGAATTATTAGAAAATAAATCACAGAGGCTGAAAAACACATAACCGATGTTTGAGTCACTCCTCTCCCCTTCAGAGGACACTTTCCACTGATTTATTTTTGGAACAAATCAGGACTACTGTGTTCCTCTCCTGATTTGCCTAATGGAAATGGTTCTACTGAGGGCTGCTCATCACGTCATTGTTGATACATCTTAAACTCTGGGACAAAAATCCCCTTGATAGGATGTCATAACTCCTTTCACAACAGAGCAGCAGACCACTGAGTATGTGAATGCCCATAGCGGTAGTTTGTAGTAATATTGTGTTTAGTCTCACGAATTAGTGCACAAGAGTACATGGTATACTATTTTACTAAAGGTTCAAATGATTACTTACATAATCTGAAGACTTACGTTTTACAAAATAAAAATTACAATAGCTGTACTTAAAAATATACTATGCCAATTTTCCACACCATTCAAGGGAAATGTGCCTATGAAGTTAAATCTTTTATAGGAATCACTATTTCCTAATTTTGCTCTTTTAACCTAAATTGTATATCTTCTGTGAAAGATTATCTTCTTCTTTTAAACTCTACCACTAGTAATCATGACAATTAACCCCTAGATAAAAATCAAGCTCATTTCAGGATTATCCCCTTATCTTTGAGTCTCAGTTACTTAGTATAGATTAAAGTCTCAAGAAATTCAAATTAAACAGTTTGACTGCCTTTGATACTCCTCTTTCTACAAAATAGCGAGGGCCAAGTTATTCTCTTTCCCTTAGGTGTCTACTCTGCACAGAGCAGAAAGGAAAAGGTCACGTGCAGGCTTATGAACATTTCCTCCCTAGCCAGGTGTTTCTGGGAAATGAAATTAATGACCTTGATGTGGCATCCTTGTATACATACTAGTGGTATTTGCAAAAAAGAGATGGCCAGATATATATATGGCCTGATAACATGTTTTTATCAGGTTATACAAGGATCTATGTAGGTCATTTATGGAAACAAACCTGAAACGTATGGATTTAGGGGACATGTGGAAGGGGTGTGGCCACATAGGCTGTGTAATTAATGGAAAATAAAGTGAGGATATTCCAAAACCAAGGTATCTCCCTTCTGTATCGATGTTTCTACGTACAGATTTCAAAAAAGTTGTCGTTTTTTTTTTCACAAAGTAAAAATGCAGATGAAAAAGACAGCCTTTTAAGAGAGCTATAGAGTACTGTTTAGGGTTTCTCTGGGAGAAACATGTTACATCTGTGCATAATATATGTCTGTAAACTTTGACTCATTAGTAAAACTGGAGGTAGGATGAGATCTATCAATTGGTTGAGTTAACTTTAACAACTCAACCCTTTTTGACAACACACAGAGATGCATTTCCCATGTTCATGTCTCTATGAGTTAATATTGCCAGGTGTATACTCATATGTACCCTTCCTTAGGATAAACACAGAGTTTCCGTGATAGTCTAAATTCTGTAGGGTGAAGAGAAAGAATAGTCTTTGTTAAGACATACATAAGTTAACGCACATACACAATCGTCCACTTACCTGTGAAATCCCAGCACTCAATGAAGATAGAAATCAGCAGTAGAGTGGTGATGGTAGAAGCAGTAAATACGTATCTGTTATATTAATCAAGACAGATTCCAAATTTCAGAAATCAGCCTAGAGTCGAGCCTGGGGACCATTATTATCTACTATACCATGACCTCCAGTCTGTCAGATGATAACTGTTGGGGAACTGTACTCAAATCTCTTCCTTTACACTAACATCATAGCCATGGGATGATTTAAACATAATAGATATTCTATTTGATTGCTATCTTAATAGTTGAAAATACAGGATTATTAGTTAGAGAACAAGAGTGTCACCTGCTAGATATAGTGATGCTCAGACATTGTTCAGGATGCGTGGGTGTCAGGCATCGCCCAGCGTGATGAACAACAGTTAGCATCCATAAAAATGCTGAATATACTATCAAGCATCACTCATATTTTGCCCACACTTTTAGCTTATTTGTGTATTTTCCTTCTTGTGATGTAAAACTTTTTATAAACATTTCAATAGACTCTGACATTTACGGGAATGACAAAATGTATTCAGATAGCTTGACAGTTTCAGGGGAAAAAGCCAACTATCCATTTGTGTCTAGGCTCCTGTCCTGACAAGTCCTTTTAGTAGATAACAATAGCATTTTTTTAAATTAGTAAAATGACAAGACAAACATCTTTCACACAAGCCATTCTTTTGCTAGATATGTCATTATACCTAATGCATATACTGTTTTAAAAGATACACATGCAAAAGTAGATGTATTATAAAAGATACTTAGAATTATGGAGCTAGATTATGTAGGTAAATAGAAGGTTATGTAGAACTGTGTAGGTAAATTATGTAACCTTCTTATTACTATTACCTCTTACAAAAAAGCCGTGACACTGATTCAGAATCAAAGAGGTGACAAGGCATAAAGCATAATACATCGGTCTGATTTGGGCTCCCAAATACTCTTCCCATGTTGGGAATACCAAGGTCTAGACCCACAGAAAAGTGATAGTCATCATTTGTGGAGAATATGGTTTCCCTGCAAGAATAGAGAGCATTTACCTTGAGCCTGACAAAAGCAAAGACAAAGGGCAGGTGATGAAAACAGAAAATCCACTAATAAATTTGTCAGCTTCTAGCTTCACCCAATCCACTTTTTCTTTCTTTCATTATAGTAGAATAGTAAGAAGAAGGGCTTCAGAGACAAACAGCAAAATAGTATTTCAAAAACATTGTCCTGTTATTAAAGTCCATGGATCATAGAGATTAAAGATGTTACCCAGTGAACAATTATTTTAAGGAATAGTGTGGAAAAAGAAAAAAAAAAAAATGGTAGGAGAAGAGCTCCAACCAGTAATCCTCAAACTATTCCTTTGCAACCCAAGCAAATTGAAGGTATCACATTATAAATCCTGTTTCTTGCCCTTTTAGATTAATTTGTCTTTGGCTTGATTTTGCCTACATGATTAGAATCTCTTTAAATATAACCTCAAATCCATAACTCATAAAAGTAATTACCTTTGCATAGGTCTTTATTCTATAACCAGGCATACATTAATTGACACATTATTGTCACTCTGCAAATTTGTTCCAGTGACTAAGGCATGCAAGTTAGCTCCTAGTAGGAGAGAACTTGGAGACCTTTTAGCTAAGCTTCTTCATTTGAAACATTCAACAAATGTGTTAAATAGTTTGCACAATATCATATAGGATATTTATTTCAGGTCAGGACTGGGATTTGGTCTACTGACTCCTTGTAATATTCATTCTAGTACACCTCACTGCTTTTCCATTCTCTTTCTCTCTTGCTTTTCAACATAATTATCCTTGTCACCCTCTTTTACACCATCTGACATTTTAATTAGCGTTTCTAACGTCAGAATCTGGATGCTGATGAAACATTCAAAAATTTTTTTTTTTTTTTTCTGTAATTCGGTTCCATTTAGAGTGGCATTTCCCAAAGTATGTTCTGCTCTAATGCAGCCTTGTAGAAATGTTCCATGTGAAATAGATTCTTGGCAAATTAGTTTGAGAAATGTGCATTATGATTTCTCTGAGATGTATAATGTATAATATATTATAGCATAATAAATACTCTATGAAATAAATTCTTCGGGATAGGAAATTGTTTATCTTTCTTTAAATCACTATTTTCCAAATCGATATATACAGGTTTTCCCTTTCTGCTTACACCATTCAACTGTTCACGATAGTCTTTGGCAGAGCTGCCCTGGAGTCTTGTCCCATTAACGCTTAGGAAGTCTCTCAGATTGAAGGAAAGATCCATCTGAAACAGCATTTCACATTTTGAAACTTTCAGATAGTGTCTGCTGTCAGGATTTAGAAGTCTGTTCAAGGCACCGATTGTTAAATCAATGAACATTTTTTTTAAAGAACTCAGGATGACCTATATTATTAGCATTTCATATCACATATTGTCAGTGTATTCATTGACTATTCTGGCATGTTATGCTATACAGGGACACTTTGGGATATATGTATAGATAGATAGATAGATAGATAGATAGATAGATAGATAGATAGATAGAGATATAGATATATAGATATACAGGTATATAGATATAGATATAGATGTATTTTGCCAAATTACAAGGTTCAGCAGGACAGAGAGGAGGTGAAGATGTAATAAATTATATTTGGATCATATTATCAGATGCCTAAATTTAAAGACCAAAACAAAAGCTTCAGAAAGAGGATATTGCACAGAAAGAAAAGCGTATTTGAATTAGAGAAACACACTCACTCTGTGTGTACTACTGTATAATTATGTTTTCTTCATAATGCACACATATGTGCATGTCTATATATATTTTGGCAATTTCAAGAATAAAGTGAAATACATATTTAACTAATAGCTAGTAACAGTTTTAACATTAAGAACTTGGTTTTGGTTGGGAGAATCCGACAAACATTTTGAATTTTGAAACATTTAGCTATTGAAATAAATTTCTAATTCAATTCTATTTAGATTCTATTGATATTTATTGAATATACTTTATTTACCCAGCTTCTTATAACACCTATGGATTAAAAAGTATTATGCTAAATATAAAATTTCTAGACACTATGCCAAAATAAACATTAAAAATGATTAGAATTATTAGTATTAAATATTTTAAAATCAACTTGTATTTTTACATAAGCTGTATTTTATAACTCAGTTTGTGAACTCAGGTTATTTCCTAAGGTGTCTTATTAATAATTTCAAAAATATTTAGAAAGAGTATCTGCTTTAAGTTCATTTTCTACTTTATTTTAATAGTCTTTTTCAATTCATAAAATGTTTAATACACATAATCTGTTATACTTGAAAAACAATATGTAAAAAGGGTAGACTGATTGAATTAATTGTAGGGAGGAGGAAAATGAGTAGCTGAAATTATGTGTAACTTCTCTGGAGTTATAGTATTATTATCTTTTTTCCTAAACTTTATTCATTTCAATTCTACCTAAAGGATTCTTGTGTAAAGTGTTGCTGAATTTTGTTAATAAAATAAATTGCTTGATTAGAGGATAATAACAGATCTCCTTAAATTAGAGTTCTTTTGAAATATTCTAAAACATAAATATTTAGTTACACTATATCTTTAATAAATAGTTATATTCATATGAAGAAAGTGAAGAAGTGTGGAATGTGAGGTCAGACATAGATTCTAATTCAATTCCAACAATGAAAATCCAAGCTTAGGCATTCTAGGTGTAATTACTCTCATAGCATATAATAGGTTGTCCATGGCAAGTTTCATAATATCTGCAAAAAGCAGAAAAGTAACTGATCAAAGAAAATTAATATATAATTAATTTATGTAATTTAACATAGATCAGTCATTTGTATATGAAGTTGTCAAGTTCTTCTTTCCCTTATTTCCTCAAATCTTAATCTTGAGAATATTGATTGTCGAAAAAAATATGTAAGGTTCCCATTTAGCTTTTGTTTATAGAAATAAATCATCCTGATACTCCAATTGAGATCCTTTAAAATAGCAACCATTTTTAGATCCAAAGCTATATTGTCATGGTTGACTACCCAAATGGATAGGAACCTTTCTTGCTAGCTTTCAAATGCATGTCTCACTCTACCATGTCTAGTAATATTTTTTTAAGCTCCACAGATGATAGTGATTAAGATGTCCAGAAGAATGATACTTGGTGATAAATAATTTTCTCCATTTTAATTAAAAATATTTTAACCAATAGTTCATGTGAATATATAACTAATTCACAATAATTTTAATATGGATTTTAATACGCATTTTTGACATACAATTCTAATAATCACATATTAGTAAATCAGGCACCTTTATAGTAAACAGAAAATATATTTTATCAATGTGCTTCTTATACAGGTAAAAATAGTGTTTTATTCAAATGAAGAAACAAAAACTCATAGACACAGACAATAGTTTAGTGGTTACCAGATGGTAGAAGGGTACGATGGTGGTTGATGAAGGTAAAAGGGATCAAATATATGGTGATGGAAGGAGAACTGACACTGGGTGGTGAACACCCAATGTGACATATAGATGATGTCACATGCCTGTCTGTCTTCAGGCATCACGGAATTGTTCACCTGAAACCTATGTAACTTTACTACCAACTGTCACCCCAATAAACTTTACTTAAAAAAAATAGTTTTATTATTGATCATTGATTTTTTTCCATTTCATTTTAGGATATTATTTCTAAAATGCAAGCATGATTTCCCTTTTCATGCTCTCTATGTTTGGAGACTAAGCTGTGGAACTTGGTCATCCACAATCTGTTGAGTATCTCTCTCCCTAATTTTCACTTTTGTCTTGCCGTTCATCAAGTACAGCACTTCCGTAATAAGTGACTTCTTTCAGTTTGTTGATTGAAATGTTCTCTTTCTTTTTTACCCTAATAGATTATAGTTTTCACTCCTAGTTTGATAAATAGTGACGATGAATTAAACCTACATCTTTTTACATACTATACCAAAAATCTATATCAACATATATACTTTAGAGATAAACCAACAAAGCAAAAAAATAAAATGACTTGTATGATTTCTTTTCGACTTTAACATATTTAAATATTTATTTTGATTGATAACATATTGATTGATAACAATGTTGAAAAATGTATGGTGATATTTGAATAAAGAAATCAGACTTAGGTGATCAGATTTTTATATCTTAAAACTGGGAATATTTCAATGTGATTTTATATTTTGCTCCAGGCATATTCTGTTGGTTTATCTGCTCATGCTGAAAAGTGCATTTGAAATAAAAAATGTTGCCACAGCATATGCTTAAGATTTAAACCACATATATCTCTATTTTCCCCTAGAGTATCCATCATATAAATAATATCTGAGATAAGTCACAAGAAAGATTAAATCAAACAATAAACATTGAGATGCTGCTGTTTGTATTTTGAAATTTATATATAGATCAAATAGAATTAATATTTTTCAACTTTCAAATCCAATTAAGGGTGAGAAGCTGTGAAGCTAGTGATTGTTTTTGTCTATGTGTTTCTAGATAAAGTTGTTTTATGGAGCATATTTGCATATTTACTAAATCTTTTAAGGAATATGTTAAGATTAACTTATTCTAAAGCATGTTCAATGTCTGATAGCTTAGATATTTTTTTAAAGAGCAACAGGGTAATGGAAAATATTTCATTTATTCAAATGTCACTTCAGAGTGCACACGAGATCTAAAATTATGAAATGGTTTGCTGAGTCTGTAGCCAGAGATGCTTTAAAATTAAAGGCTGATCAGAGTAAAGCTTCAGGCACAAACATTAAATTACCTGAGCAGCTTTTGTCCAACATTATTTTCAATTCAAGGAAAAAAACTGTCACTGCTGACTCATAACCCTATCATCCAATCTTGTCTTCATTTCTAACGACCTCAGGAGTGGAATCAAACATCAGTGACAAAGTTAGGGAAGATTCAAAAAATATTTCTCATAAAAATAACATAGAATTTCTGAAGACCGTCTTTGACAGAGGCTTAATTATAATCTAAACTTTGTGGTTACATTTCAAATTAAAAGTGGGCCTCAACTTAATTTCACACTCCTGATAAAAATAATTTCTTCTCAACATTTCACCTAAACACTTTACAAGCTATATGATATATCTCAGTTTAATCTCCCCAATGCGCTTGTCTGTTTCAGCCATTACTGTACTCAGTACTCTTAATTCTTATATTAGTTCATTTTGCATACTAATTACATTTCAGCTTTTAAAATTTCTATTGTTTCATGTTCTTAGTGTTCTACCTTTAACTATTGAAGAGGAATTTTAATGACAGGGATTGTGTCTCTGATTCCTTATTCAGTCCTAAGGCTACCTAATAGAGCTAAATAAGGGGAGATATCCTAGCGTGATGATTGGAAGAGTAATTGGAAAAATATTTCTATGGAGAGCATTTGGAAAACAAAACAAAACAAAACAAAACACAAAACTATTGGTTGTAATAAACCTGCCTTTTATATACATTAAAATTCTAAGTGATTTTTTTCATTATCTTATTTTATGACCGTCACTTTTGATATTAAACATTGCTTTGCCTCTGACATCCCTGGAACTTGGAGAATATATATATATATATATTACATTTATTTGATTATATATATATTATATTTATTTGATTAGTGGAACTAAATACTGAAATCTTGATTTATATGGTGCAAATCGGGTAAATATATGAATAGAATATATTTGTATTATGTTATGGTGCAAATATCAGTAAGTGATACAAAAATTGGCTATTGGAATTAGTTACTTTAAATTATTTTAACACTCTTTTTGCCTGTTGTTCTTTATCTCCTAAATTACTTGAGGTTTTTAAACATTATGTCAGTTGAATAGGACTTACTAAGAAAAAAGATCATTAACTTTACATTGTTTTTAATATTGTTACAACTATGAACAAATGTAAATTTAGACCACAGCAACATAATTTGACATTTAGCTAGCATCAGTTTGATTAAATATATCTGTTAAGGTCAAAACAATAGTGCATGTAGTTCACCGACATATTATTTTTGGAATTTCTAGGGATTGTGTGATCATAGAATTGGAAATCACTGTGGAACCTTCATAGAAGTCTCCCACTTTGTTTTTGTGATTTAATTTAGCTGCCTTTGAATCCTAGAATTATATATATATATATAATATATATAATATTTATATATATATAATATTATATATATATAGAATTATATAGACAGAATTATATACATAATATTAAATATATAAAATTTTTTACACACACACATACACACACACACACACACACACACACACACAGAGGGTGCCAAAAAATATATACACATTATGAAAAAGGAAAAAAACTGTATTAAAATTGTAAAACAATGAATGTCGCTAGCATTCATTTGATTAACCCCATCTTTTGAACGAACTTCATACTACACATTGCTACCATCATTCAATTCAACTTCGAAAAGTAATACATAGATAACATCTCTTAAAATGTGTACATTTTTTGCACCACATACACACAGACACACACACACATACACACACACACACACACACACACACACACACACCTTCACAGTCTCCATTTAATCTCAAATAAACAAATTATTGGTGCACTTGCAGTTTGAGGGGGTGAACAGAACAAAAAGATTCAAACTTGAATAGGTGCAAATAAAATTGGTTTCTATTTCCCAGGAGTTTTGTAAGTAAAAGTCTTAACCGCAAGGAATGAGCGAGATGCTTCTGAGCATGAGTATTCTGTTTTGGAAATAACTGCCTGGGGAAGCATGTCTTAGATTACTATTTATTGCACTACAATAATAACACTAAATGACTGTGGTCTCCTAAAGGGTGGCTGTGCTTTCCTAGACATTTGACTCTCTGGGGTATCAGTGATATATATGTAGGCAGAGTAGTTGTTTCCTGCTGGGATTTGAAGATTTCACCTAACTGTATGACTATGTTTTGTATAGGTCACAGCCTACTGATAGTAATGCTGTTGGCTAGGAGTGCCTGGGGCACTCACTGGGGCAGGTTACTACTTGTGGCAAGACCCCATGTTTCCCACTGGAGCCAGTGTTGTGGCTGGACCAGCCCTGGGGTTCTTATTGTGATTGCAAGATGCACCTTGACAATAACTATGAGCATACTTTGAAAAGATAAGGTATTTTATTCACAAGTCCTGGAGTGTACAAAGCACACCGGGGGCCACACAGAGAGGTCTTGGGGAGAGAGAGACAGAAAAGAGTGACAAGCGACCTGGGGTTCTGCCTCTATTGGGGTTCGGGGATGGGGTGCCTAGGGTTTCCTGAGTTCACTCTGTATTGGTGAATTTAAAACATAAGAGCTACTACGGGATAGAAATGCAGGGTCACTCAAGAGGTCAGTTACAGGTCTCCCAAGGCTTTCTATAAAGGGGAACTTCACGGGTGGGGTGGCCTGGCTCTTTATCTAGTTCTGTAGCTGGCATTGCATTTATTCAAAATGGATGACTTTGAAATGGATTGCTTCAGCAACTATACCCTATCTGTTTATTTGTGCCTGTTTTTTTCTTTTTTTTAGCAAAGTAAAACTGCCTTCAATCTCTGTAAAGATATGTTTTCTAATCTAAATATCTTTGTAACAGATAGTCCATTAAAAATGCATGACTATGTGTAAATGGTATATTAAATGGGTTTGAGAGCATGTTTTCATAGTGGAGGGAGTAGAGAAGGGGAGGATGAAAAAGAGCAAGGAGACCCATGAAAATAAGAACATAATTTTAAAGGAGTTGAATTCATTAAAGATGTATTATGCCAACTTTAAATGTTACCTTTGGTAGAGGAAATCGTGTAATTGAAGTTTAGAGAAATAATAAAAATGATTTAAAATCTTTACGTGTACTGATAAAGTTAATAATCATTTTATTACGACTGTGGTTGTCATTTTTAGTGCAGGCTGACTGCATACATGCCAAATACTATGCTTTGTGTTTTGAATAAATTTTGTAATTAAATCCTTATGTCATTCTTGCCTATAAGTCACATTACATTTTTTTTTACTATATAGATAAACACATTGGCCTTTAAATTTCTCAGAAAATGTATGCTAGATTATTATTTAGTAAATGGCATAGTGGTAATGCAAAATAGGTATGATTGATTTCAAAGTTCATATTCCCACTGCTCTACTAATATGCATTTTTAAGAGTAGTCATTAGAGAAAATATAAAGAGCAAATTTGGGGAAAAAATATAAAAAGTGTAAACCAAGAAAGAGGCTTAAGTTAAAAGAGAAACAAAAAAACATCTATTTGAGTACCAGAGGTTGCAACCGGAAAACATAGATTCAGGTAGCAGTTTGAGGCATGCTCTGAGGAAAAGAAAGACAGGCAGAGTTTATAAAGGCTCAGGTTACATATGCCATCCTCAATCTGGCCTTCTTTATGTAAATGAAGGATTCTGATTGGTTTAATCGGGTTGGTTGAGTTTAACATGCAAACGAAGGATGTTGATTGGCAAAATGTTTGGCTCCTTTTACAGTCAAAAGTGTAGATAGTCTGGTTGTCATGGTGAGGAAGGGATTAAGGTCCAGGAATGGCTGAGAAGTTCAAAAGTTCATGGAGAAACATGCTGGGTGGAACATGTGCAAGACAAGCTTCTTCAGGACCTCCTCGCCCTATTTTGGTTCCCCTGACATAAATGACTTTTCTTTGGCAACCTCCTTTCACAAGAGACACAATGTAAAACCTCTACATAAATTTCCCCAAATAACAAAAGTAAAGAGAAGCCGGTCACTAAATATTCTAATGAACTTGAAGTATCACCAACATATTGGTCCTTTAGTAAGTCCCAAATTACACATTGGCTGTTCTACTTTTACAAGCCAAATATTCACAGTCCTGCATTAGGAAGTTCTTCTTAGATCCTGGTGTTCTATATATTTGAAGAGACAGGGACTGATTTCTAGAAAGAAAATCCAAATCTTATTACCAGAGGTCAAATTTTTCTGTAAAACACATTAAAAAGTATAAATTTCTCGACTGGAAAAGAATTCAACTAGAAATGTTCTCAAGAAAACAAAAGCAAATATGTCATTTATAGTTTTATTACCAGGTTATTATCAAATAAAGCTGGAGTCCTGAAATCTTTTGCTAACTAAGATAAAATGGCAGCTAGAAAGCTGTAATCCATCCTAAACTTGCTTAAATCCAGTCTTGAAGAAATTCTTTAACCTCTCATTCCAGATTTTAGCTCTCTTCCTGAAAAGAGAGCTATGATTGTATTGAAATGGCTCAGCATCAAACAAAAAACAAACAAACAAACAAAAAACCAAAAAAAGCAAGGTGAGTCGAGGAGTAGAACTTGGATTTGCCTTTTGTCCCTTCTCTGTCAAGAAGTAGTCTTGTGTGTTTGATCACCATGTGTTGGTTGAGTTTCCTCAAAAACAGACTTCAAAAGTAATATTTGCATTAAGGATGTTTCTTGGAGAGGGATTTGGGAAAATACACTGGTGAGGGAGCAAGGAAAGGAGGACTATATGGATGGAGATGTTGAACATGAGCGAGGGTTCCCCTTCAGAGATGTCTAAAAGGAAGACATGGATGATGGGCCTTTGAACTCCCTATGGACCAAATCTTTTGATGAAGCCACATGGCAGAGGATGGGAGGCAATCATGAACATAGGGGCTTCTTCCCACAGAGAAGTCTGAGGGAGAGTCTCATCTATGAGTTATGAACAGGCAACTTTCCTGCACCTGGGGAAGTCGGTTTTGAAGGGGTCCCTGCATGGTCCCCCTAAGTATCCTCCACAGTGAAGATCTACCAGGTGTGTGTGGGGTGGGAGGGGGTTACAGAAAGATCTAGTGATATCTATTAGAGTAAAAAAAAAACTACTTTTGTTGTCATATTCAAGTAGATTTAGGCTGAAAAGATGACACTTAAAAGTTATTTAAACTGCATGTGGCTACCCAAAAAACAGTGAACAAATCAAACCTCTGAGTTTGTACCACTATAACTCGGTAATGCCAAATAATGGGGGGTTGTGAATTATTTGTAATCATTGGTCCCTTGACTGTATCTACAGTTTTAATTTCCCTAAGGTGAATTCTTCCAAATCCTGCTAAGTTCACGTTGTGCAAAGTGTGCTAGCCGCCTGAGGCAAAGGGTGAAAGAGGTGAACTGAATATTAAAATGTCCACAGTAGTCAGTTTCACTGCTTATCAGTCTCTCCGAGAAGAAAGGTGGAAAACAACAGTTGCTGAGGCTCAGCAGTTAAACTGAGGAATCAGCCATATTCTGATGGAGAGTAAATTACACTCTGCGATGTGGGTAGATAAGCTAATTAATGAATGTCTTAAAGCACCTACATTGCTTTCCTGCCCCAAGGCTTTTCACATCTTCAATTTACCTTCTCAGTAATAGTTCTGAAACCATTTTTATTCCAAACACAAAACATTGTATCTATCATTGGCTCCAGACCACAGGGGATTTTTTAACTGTGTTGTCCATCTTGGATACATCTGTTGAAGACAGACAAATATACATATACTCACAATTATTATTTTTTTTCCAGGAATGACAATTGTTACCTTCTCATATTATAAGTACACCGATCCTTCAGAATCTTTAAGTTCACAATATTTTTAAAATTCCAAGTAATAGGGTTTATATTTATTTTCCTCACTACGGTTTTAACCGCCTCCCGGTGGGAACTTTGTAACAATGAAGTCACAATGCACAATGCCGTTAATTTATATTCCCATTTCTGCATGTTGGGATGTCCTATCCATGAATATATAGAAAGGGTATAAACCATACTTCTTTAGAGTCATGTACATTGTACACACATGAATCTGTACTAACCATGTCAGCAATGATAAGCAGACTCTCTTGACCAGAAGAGACACATAATAATTAATACAGGAAATTACATTGGATAAAAAATTCCAAGAGAAAATAGGATGAATCATAAAGTAAGTCAGTTGTACAAAACATAGACTTTTCTCATCCAGTAAATTAAGGGAGAATCTTAGCTCTACCTATCTGTGAATGAGGAATAACTAAACATTTCATAATTATAAAATGCTTTAAATGTTTATATGGAGACATAACAAAAAGCATTTGTCCCTCTATGTGTATTCCCATCACTTTCAAACGACAGAAGGTACAAAGGTCTAACTGAATGTTGCAACTAGGGATTTGTTCTGTCCCACAATAGCACACACGGCTACTCTTGTGCATTGAATTCTCTTGAAGGAAGTGTGACTGACAGTTTAGGGGCCTCTTAGCCCCTAAATCAATTCCAAAAGTTTGGCATGGAAGTAACTTCAGAGAAACACAGTCATAAACAATGGCATCCTGAAATTGTATTCTCTTTTCTTTAATTTTATGCTTTGAAATTGTAGACCATGCAAATTGATTAGCAGGAACACACACACACACACACACACACACACACACACACACTCAGAGCCCAAAGAAAGAGACATAGCAAGTAAAGACTACTGAGGCCAATTGTGATGGCCAAAGAGGAGCACAATGTAGTGGACACAAAATCAGATGATGACATTGTTGATATATATATATATATATATATATATATATATATATATATATATATAATTTTCAGAATGCGTTAGTTAAAATGATATTTTAGTACTTCTCTATAAGTATTTAAGAAGTATCTTAGAATTGAAAGCATAAACATGTTAAAATGAGAAATAAAGTTTACATAATAAAATAGGTTCTGTATTTAGGTCAGCTAAAATGGAGAATTCAAATAATTTGACAACAAATAAAATTAAATAAAATATAAAGCATTCCATAAAATTACTATTTCACAGTATAGTTCTTGACATGGTGAATTGGATATAATAGTTTGTAAATCAAAATTAATTTTAGATTGCAATAAAGAATAAAAAGGATTTATTTGAGAAAAAGGAGCTGCAGCGTGGGAGATACAGATTCAGGTAGCAACTTAAATGGTGTTCCATAGAGATAAAGGTGAGGCCACCTTTTATAGTGAAGTTCCAACCCAAGTTCCCAATTAGGTTTGTTTTATGTAAATAAGATATCTAAATTGTGTAGTTCTGATTGGATGACACAGGTTTTAGTCATAGCTAGAAAGATAAAACCAGGGTGTCCTTGCATTGGTTGACTCAGAAGGCGTAAACAAATTAGGCATAGAGTGGTAAGCCAAGAGTTCAGTCTGAAGCTCTTCCAGGTGTACAGAAGATGTGAGAAGCCCCTGTCAGCAAATCACCACTAGGATCTTATTATTTGTAAAATTTGGGTCGGTTGACCATGGCAAGTCCATCTCAGCAGATGATTTCCTTCTCAGGGTTCACATGAAATGAATCTTTCTAGTCAGGGTCCACAAGTTGAATAACTTTAATAAAAAATAATTTAAAAACAATGTTTCCTCCAAGATGGGTTAAACATTTTTGTAAAATTTACCATTTTCTTTTGAAAAACATGCATCATTTGGCATATGTTTCCTTAGGGAGAAAAAACAAATATTTGAGCGCATTCATATTTTTAAATATTGGATATAACATCAGTATTAATGTATTATATACTTAGATGAAAAGAACTTTAGGTTCTTATATTCTGTCAAATGCCCCAAGAAAAATAAAGAAAACTTGTGTGCTGTACATTTTAAAATATTCAGTTATCTGGTATCACACAATAATCGCTTAGACATTTTCAAAAACCAAATTTTAATACAGATGCTGCCTAAATATGTTAATATTATTTTATACCTTGGAGAAGCCATAGGTTGGAAGGAAAGAAAAAAATATATATACATGTATACTTTATAGATTTGTCTTCTGTATTATTTTTTCACAGAAAACAATGCATTTTACAATCTTATAAGCTTCATTTAGAGCACAAATGTAACATGCATATAAAATTCTGAAAGAGTTAGAGAGCACTTGGAAAAATATACATGTACTCAACTAATTATGCCATTTCATAAGTTTATCACTCTGATCTTCCTACTATCTTGTAGAGAAAAGTAACATTTGTCATATGTTGGGGTGTCATATGTTGACAAAAGCTTCAATCATGCAGAAAGCTATTTCCAAATTTCCATTAAAAAAAAAAAAAGCAGGGACAATTTACATGATAAATTACTCTTAGACAAGAATCTTAGCTGACTACCCAAATGCTTGATTCTGTTATCACTGATTTGTCCTTTAGTCTTCAACAAAATGAAAATGAAGGACTTAAAACTAATTGTTCCAGGAAACAGCTAATTTCCTTATACTGCCAAAAAAAAAGAAAAAAGAAAAAGAAAAAGCATTGAAAGCCATTAAACTTCAGAGGGAATAATATCATGTACAAAAACAAGCTATTATTAATGTCTTTATTGTCCTACATAGTGTCTTGATAGCTATTTGTAAGTAAATTTGCTTCTGAAAAGCTCTACAGATTTTCTTAAAGAACAATGAAAAACATAGATTCCACTTAATAAAGAAGTTTAAAATTTCTAAAGGAACTTTAAAATTTTTGTTCATTTTAATTTGGAAATCAGAAGCCTCTCTGTGTAGGATAAATATGGTTTATTAGCATAAATTTTAACCGTTCATGTGAAGATATGTATTTAAACTTTTAACTAAGAATCACTTTTTCTCCACTTGTTTAACCTGATTAGCCATCAGTGAAATGAAAATTGAAACCACAGTGTGAACCCTTTTTATATGCACCAGATTGGAAAAGATTAAAAGCTAAACAAAAGCAATGTGTTGGGAGCAATGTGATTTCTCATCCACTGTTCATAGTAGCAACCATTTTGGAAAATATTTTGGCTTTGCAGAACCAAACTAAAATGGAGTTATTTATATCAGGGACAAAATGGAGTGAATGGGTCAATGCAGGTGTATACAGGAAATTTAACCTTAAAGGGATTTATAGCTCTTCTCAGAAATCAGCCAAGGATGCCGGACAATCCCTAAACTCCAAGTCTGTTCATTCCATCTCTGGAATTCCTTGTTCTGCTGACTCAGCTGTCTTGACCCAAATAAGTAAGAAGACCACTCGGCAACCACCCAACCAGCAGAAAAAGCCAAATAACTTCCCCATTTACCTCGTGAAAATCCCTTAGTCTGGGAACAACTTAAAACTCATTCCTCCTGTAGCCTTGAGTTTCCTAGCTGCAGATTGAAACCCTTGCAATAAATTCATCTTTCTGCTTTGTTTTATCCAATGTGCAGAGTGTAGTTTTTGACAGCTTTACTACTGAAGTGAATATGACCTAAAAATAATTATCCCATTATGAAGAGAACCTAAAGAATCTCTGGAGTATATGCAGTGAGTGACTTATAGAGATAAAGGTTTGTTGTTGTTGTTTTGTTAATTTATTATTATTTTTAATTAGGCTGTGGTTGCAGTTTTTTAGTTGATTTTTTTCTTTAAACCGGTCAGATAATTCTCATATATATTTGTGTATATATAATACATTTAATAATAACAAGCATTTTATTTTTCTTTCTTTTCTTCTTTTATCTTAAGATAGAAAGCTGGTTTACTGAAATTTCTCCGGTAAAAACAAATATAATTGACAACCTGGAATTCCCTCAGCTATAGCGATTCCTTGATTAGGAGGAGAGTAAGGCAAAACCATGTGCACCTGTATTTTAAAGTTGTGAAGTTTAATCATTTTTATTTATAAAATACTGTGTGCTTCAGAGGTTGATTTAATTTGAGCTATTTGTTACTTATGCAAGCAAATGTATTTACAGCAGGTTATAGTGCAGCTTTACTGTTACTTGAAATTTTAACACATTAGGATAGGAGTTTGCATAAAGAAGTTCGCCTATTTGTCTATCCCATATTTTAATTTTATCTGTATCTATATACCCACAACGTTCCTTCATGATTGTTTTTCTAGAGGTTAAAGTGAGTGGCACATCCTCTGACAAGTAAACTGGTAAAAATTTTTTTTTTTTTTTAATCCTTTCAGCTAGGTTAAAGTGTCCAAAGGGATCTCCTTCCCTATAAGAAAACAAACACAAGGATCTGTAATTTATCTGTGGTCCTAGCTATCCCTCTCTTCAGATTAATCTATTGCAAGTTACACATATGGAAGACCTACTCAGTAATGTCTATCTCAATGGCAAAAATAATTGAGTGTCCACCTTCCTCTCTGGAGGTTAGTAACTCCCCTTCCATTATATCATCTCCACTTGTCCTCTGTGCAGGTTGTCCTCTAACACACTTATCCACTGTGGTGACAGCCCATGTTCCTAAGGCGTTTGGACTTAGCCAATCTCCTGATCGCTGAGGACCTTCAGTTGGAGGGAGGGAGAAATCCCTGGAATCCTTCTGAGATAGAAAATTATAGGCAGTCAGGAAAACAGCCGCGGTGGAGGGGAATTAAGGCGGAGACTGTAACAAAGCCAGAGGAAGTAACTTTAAAGGCTGGATAACAGATTCAGAATGCTGGACTCGCAAAAATATGCCAGAATACTTGGCTCAGGTGTAGGGTAGGGGGAGGCCAGGGGCATCCATACTGCAACAAAGCCGAGCTAAAAAGCCCGCCAAAAGTCAAGGTGTAGGAGGAAGTGCATGTGCCTTGTAACAAAGCCAATCAGCTTGACAAACCCTCCAAGATTAACTGCCCAGGTATAGTAGGCCAATCAGCTTTGACTCAGAGCTATTATAGTTCTCAACACAGCCCAGCCCAACTCACTGGGCATTTCTCTGGAGTCCCCCCTTTCCGCGGATCTCCGCAGAGAGCTGTTGTTTTTTGTTTTTGTTTGTTTGTTTGTTTTCTCCTGCACTTTTTGTCTTTAACGCTTTTGCAATAAAAACTGCTTCTGCTTAAACTTCGCTTGCCTGTCTGGATTCTCTGTTTCCATTCTCCCAAAACAGCGGGATACGGTTCCCAGGGAAAATACATCAGGATCCTAATTCTCTGCTCCCCTGTATCTATGATCTATGATATCTGTCATGCATGAGAGAGAATTTCCTCTGATCTTCACTGGGTATTACATATCTGATAAGCAACAATAAATCTCTTGGTATATTTATTTTTTGGTCATTAATTCACCCCCCCACCCCCCGTATTTATTGGCTTTGTGGGTGTGTGATTTCCTGTGTGTACTTTTCTCTCTCTCTCTCTCTCTCTCTCTCTCTCTCTCTCTCTGAAACATAAATACCAAGAGGAAATATAAATTCACACATATCTAGATAGATGATACTATATACTATAAGGGGTTGGCTCATGGGATTATGGAGGCTCTGCAGTGGGACAGCTAGAGACTCAGGAGAGTCAATGGTGTAAGTTTCAGTCTGAGTCTGAGACAGACGACTGATGTTCTAGCTAGTAGAAGACAGGCAGGCAGAGAGAAATAATTCTTTCTTACTGAGACTTCTATTCATGTTTTCAACAGATTGGATGAGGCCCACCCATGATGGGGAGAGTACACTGCTTTACATATTCATATTCATATAAATTATTCAGATGGTAATTCATTATTCAAATGGTAATTATTAAAATGTTAATTCAAATTACTTATTCAAGTGTTAATTTCATCTAGAAATACCTTCACAGATACACCCAGAAATAATGTTTAACCAAATATCTGAACACCCAGTCACCCAGTTAAGTTGACACATAAAATTATCACAACTATATTAACATTTGACTCATATAAGCTGAAATTCTTTTCTTTCTCTTCTTTTAGCTTTCACCTTTAGTTATGTTGCCTATTGCCCGAAAGTAATTTAATTTCTTTAATAAAATATTTATGACTTTATGACTTCTTTAATTGCTTTCCTTGCTTAAGAATATCATAAATCTACCCTCAATTTTGTATTAGGTCTGCATAGTCTATGAGTCCAGTTATATACTAATAAACTATAGAGTAAGAATTTAGAATTCATCAAACTAAATGCAGATTTTCTGTTCATTCCTCAATCCCTTTAGAAAATAAGAATTTTCTTTCTATTGATGTGTTAAAGTGAACCTGGATATTGTTCCATTCTTTTAGCAATACTTAAAACTAACCTGGGATTTAGCTAAATAAATGGGTATTCAAAAATGTGGAGATCTTTACTCTTATCAGTAAAATTATCATATTGGCTACTGGAAAATGGTGTTGAATAAGTGCTTCCTAACTTGTGATTTATGAAGACTCTGGGGCTGGTAACCATTTTAAAACATGCCACAGGCCGATTATTGCACATACACTAATGGTACTCACAGAGCTACAATAAACGCAGATTACTGTACCTCATTTCCAATAAAGGAAGTCCTGATAAATTCTAGTAACATTCTCTTCTCCAAATGGCCTCCATTATGATCATATGTGTAAGTATGAACAATTGGCAAAATATTGATTTTACAGTCTGACATGTTAGTAAGTCCAGAATAAATCTACAACCAAACTGGATATATAAACATTTCAGTATTTTAATGTATATTTGGGGTCTGCAAAATAGTGGTTTTGTTATAAAAATATGTGGTGAAAGTCCTCAGCACATTGTCCACTGACATCACAGTGAAGCACAGCTGGTATTTCTCCCTCCATGATTGTTTTCCAAAGGTACCGCACCATTGCCTAAAGAATCGAGACAATTTGGCACTGGAACTTCATATTAAGGGACCTCCATGTCCTTTTTATTTTATTTCTTAGTAAACAACTTTACAAAATATACAGTTACTCTAAGCAAAAATATCCAAATACATGATTTTACACATTGCTTTTGTTGTCTTTGATCTTTGGGCTATTACAAAAATGCAGCAATGAGCCTTCATGTACAAGTCTTTCACTGTGCAAATGTTTTCATTTGTTTTGAATATATACCTAGAAGTAGGATTGCTTGCTGATATGGTAAATCTATGTTTAATAATTTAAGATACTGTAAAACTGTTTTCCAAAGATACAAAGCCATTTTATATACTCATCAACAATGTATAACTACTATTCTAGTTTCTCCACATACTTTCCCATATTTGTTATTGCTTTATTTTTAAATAGATTTTATTGTTTAGATCATCTTTAAGTGCACAGCAAAATTTAGAAGGTACAGAGATTTCCCATATACTCTTGCCCCTGCACAGGTAAAACCTACTCCATTATCAACATCCCGCAGCAGAATGGTACATTTGGTACAACTGGTGAAGTTAAATGTAGGACTACACGTGTCCATCATTTATAGTATCATACAGAGTATTTTCACTGACCTAAATATGCTGTGTGCTCTGACTCTTCATCCCTTCTCACTCCCTTAAACCCCAACTCCTGGCAACCACTGATTGATTCTTTTACCGTCTCCATGGTTTTGTCTGTTCCACAATGTTGAATTCCTACAGCTTGTAGCGTTTTTTAGACAGGCTTCTTTCATTTACTAATATGCATTTTAAGGTCCCTCTATGTCTGTTCATGGCATGGTAGGCTACTTCATTTTATCACTGAAATAAATTATTTCATGTATGATCAATGACTTTCAACAAAGATGCAGAAAACACTCAATGGGGAAAGGGTAGTCTTTTAAACAAATATCACTCCATCGTCTGGATGCACCAGTTTATTTACCTACTGAAGGAGTTCTTGACTGCTTTCAAGTTTTGGCAATTATGAATAAAGCTATTATAATCATGAATATGCAGGTTTTTGTGTGTACATAAGTTTTCAATGCCTTTAGGTAAATACAATGGAGACAGATTGCTGATTCTATAGTAAGAATATGTTTTGTTTTGTAAGAATTCTCCAAACTGTCTCTGAAAGGAGCTGTACCATTTTGCATCCCCACCAACAATGAATGAGAGTTTCTATTGTTCCACAGCCTTGACAGCATTTGGTATTATCAGTGTTCTGGATTTGACCTTTCTAATAGGTATGTAGCGGCATGTCCTGGTCATTTAATTTGCATTTCCCTAATGACTTCTCTGACTTTGAACTTATAAACATTCTAATAAGTGTGAAGTGTTATCTCATTAGGTTTGAATTTATAGTTCCCTGAAGATTACTGCTTATGAATATCTTTTCAAGTGTCTTTTGGCCATTTTAATGTCATCTTTATGAAATAATTATCCATATTTTTGTGCCAATATTTATTTGTATTTTTGAGTTGCAAAATTTCTTTATGTATAGTACTATGGATATAAGCCCTTTATAGGATATATAATTGCAAATATTTTTCTGCCAGTCTATAGCTTGCCTTTCACTTTCTTCAGGGTGTTTTTTGAAAAATAAAAGCTTTTAATTTTGATAAAGTCCAATTTATCAAATTTTATTGTATTTCTTTCCATGTCAAGTAATACCAAATAAATATTTGCCTAAACTAAATTCAAAAAAGATTTAATGCTCATCTGGGAAACATAGAATTTCCTAGGGTTTTACACTTTTAGCTTTTGCACTTAGGTATATGATTTATTCTGATATAGACTTTTTGTAGTGTGAGGTAAGGATCTGAATCCATCCTTTTGCATTGGATAGCCAATTGTCTTAAGGTGATTTGTTTAAGACTGTCCTTCCCCCATTGAGTACTTTGGGCTTTTTTGTAGAAAAATCAATAGATCATACATGAAATAATTTATATCGAAATTTTCAATTCTGTTTTACATAGCCATATGTCTTTCCTTATGTCATAACCACACTGTCCTGATTACAGTTGATTCTTCCTGTTTTGAAACCAGAAAGTGCATTTGTTCTTATTTTTTAAGATTGTTTGGTTATTGGATCCTTTGACTTCCCATATAATTTTATAATAAGCATCCTAATTTCTGCAATATATTTCAGCAGCAATTTGAATAAGGATCACATTGAATTGAATAGTTTGAGAATTGTTGCCATCTTAAAAAAAAAAAATCACATCTTCCCAACCTTGTTCATAGAGGTTTCCCAGTATATATATATATATATATATATATATATATATATATATATATATATATATATATGATCTTGCTCCATTGTCTTCAAATATTGTATTGTAGTTAAATTTTTTCTTAAATATTTTAACTTTTTCCGTAAATAATTAACTTTTTCTTGAATATTTTATTATTTTTAAATCTATTGTAAATGGAATTTTCTTGGTTCCATTAAACATTGATATTTGATCTTTAATTTGAGACTTGTAGAACTTGTAGCTTGTGTGTGTGAGTGTGTGCAAGTTTAATTTTTATAATTTTCTACATATAAGCTCATGTCTATGAGTAAATATAATTTACCTTTTCATTATCAGTCTATCCAGATGTTATTATTTTTTTCTTTGCTTAATTACATTGGCTAAAACCTTCAGTGGGATGTTAATTAGAAGTGGTGACTGGAATAGGTATTTTTTTTTTTTTCTAATGTTCATTATCCGGTTGAGGTATTTCTCTTCTATTTCTGGTGTGTTGAAAGTTGGTGTTGTTTGGTCATAAATGAATTCTGTCAGTCAATTTTTCTGTATCTATTGAAATGATGATTCTTTTTTTGTCTTTTATTCTATTGCATGGTGTATTACATAATTGATGTTTTGGATGTTCAACCGACTTTCATTTCCCTGTGATAAACCCCACTTATCATGGTATCTAATTCTTTATGTTTTTATGGATTTGGTTTGCATGTATTTTGTTGAGGATTATTTTGTTGTATTTGTCAGGGATTTGGTCTGTGGGCTTCTTGTTTTGTGATATCTTGGTCTAGCTTTAGAATCAGTGTAACACTGGCCTTATAGAATGAGTTAAGAATGATTTCCTCCTGCTGTATTTTCTGGCATAATTTGGGGTCTATTGGTGTTATTATAACCTATATGGCAGACTTCACTAATCTGTTTTGAGATACATAGTAGGCAAAAAAAAAAAAAAAAGTGCCTAGTCTAGCAGATGATTTTGTAATAATTTCTCTACTGAAGACAAAATATCTTAAGTTTTTTTATTTTATTCTCGACTCATTAAATCAATGTAAGCCTTAATAAAACATAAAGTATAATCAAATACCTAGGCTGAGAATATGTACAAATGCATACATTTTATTTTGTCTATTCATTGTAGATTGAGATTTGCAAATAGATATACAATTAAACTTGTATGAAACTGTGAAAAAGCATTAATTTTTGTTTTGTTTTTAATTTTAGGATTTTTAAATTTATTTTTCTTTTAATCTAGGCTAGCAAAAATCAAGAAGCTACAAAGATTATGTTATGAGTATGCCAGTTATTTGATCTCTTGTGAGTAGACTTCTCCAAGGCTAGAAGCTCCCAGCTGTTCATCCATTTGGCTCATATTTAAGAGCAAGTAGGAAATTATGCTTCTACATTGCCAAAATACTTCCCACTGCCAGGAGTACATAGCCAACGATGCTGAGGAAACCATAAGGTGGTGTTTGAAAGATATAATTCAGAATATGGTCTTTCTGCCTTCTGGTGTGTATGCTGATATTTCATATAAGAAGAAAAAACAAGCATGAAGAAATATAAAAATTAAGGTTTTCATATGGAGCTTAATTTTTGAAACCTTTAATGATGCATTATATTTAGCAGGTTCCCACAGGGAGACCATTAAGACTTTAGTGGGAAAAAAATATATAAACCCGATTACTTAGAGTTTTAAAAAATATAGTAAATTTAGAAAGAAAAATATACATTAAAAAAATATATATGTATATATATATATATATATATATATATATATATATATATATATATATATAAAATAACGCTAATTCAAATAACATATAACAAAGACGTTACACTTTCTATGTAAAAATGAGGTCTCAGAAACATCATGAAATCAACACACATTCAAAACGATTTGGCTGGCGTACTGTCAGACTTAAGGTAGCCCAGCCTCATTTGTATTAAAAAAATACATAATCTAGTTCATTTAGTTGGAAATACAGTTTTTATTTAAACTGAGAAGCATATTTATTTATACTTCTTTATGTAAGAAAGTACAATTTTCACACTTTCGGTATTGAGGAAATAATAATTTCAAAAGTTGGGAAGAAATTTCTAATTAGGGTAAGGGGCTCCTGGATCTGAGTAGCATCACAGAAACTGTACTGGAGTGGGTCATATCAAAGCTTCCTTAGGCCACTTGTAAGGTGGAGAGGGGTCAACTGTCAGGATCTTCCGTGATGAAGCCTTACGGTAACTCAGCTAAGAAGGAGTTAAGAACATTGGAATCAGGAACTGAGGTCCCAAAAAGTGGTAGTGACTTAACTGTTACTGTGCCAGCCACACCAACTCACCAATTACCCACTCTTCCTCCAACATGCCAGGCATACTCCAACCTTACAGTTTTACATTGGCTATTCCCTTGCCTGCAATGCACTTCCCCGCATATCTTTGGTTAAGTTTTACTCTGCCTCCAAGTCTTTGCTCATATCTCATCTTCACGGGACTTCCCTGTAGAACACTGCAACCTGCACACCATCCACTCCAGGTGTCCCAGTTTGCTCTGCTTTTCATTGTGTATTTATTATATGCTTTCCTTATTATGTATTGTATCTTCTCAATAATTAATTCACTCATATTTCTAGTGTTGCCTGAATGTTTCTACCCTCTAGAACATATGCATCCTGAGGTCAAATAATGTAGTTTTGTTAACTGAAATATGCCACAACAAGTAATGTCTGGCATATGATGGACACTTGGCAAATATGTGTTGAGTGACTGACCAATGAGCACATCTTACACACTGAACTCAAACAACTCGGTAAACCACCTGTACCACAATTATATAAATCAGTGTACTGATGACATAAGTATAAACGGGCTCTTTATCCAGTTCTTAGTATTTATCCAATAATTGGTGAAAATGTTATTCAGAAATAATTTTAATCATATCTTGATTCTAATCAAAATTCTCTCCTTTCTTTCTTAGTCTTCTAGCATTGTGTTACTCTTTGGCATCTTGATTCTCTTAAGTCTGTTTTTTTTTCCTTTATTCTTACCTCACATATTTATTCTAAACAATTTATATCTCTCATATCAGTAATTAGTTTTACTAACTGGTTATTTACATGAACTTTTTGTCTTGCTCATATATATATATATATATATATATATATGTCTGTGTGTATATATATATATATATATATATATATATATATACAGACATATATATGCACATACATATATATGCACACATATATATACATATATATGTATATATATATACGTATATATATATGCTAGAATAAAGAATATTTGCCAAAATTAAGAAAGGAAGAAAACAATACAGTTATGCACACACCTCCCAACAATGTATTCTGGATATGTGAGATAAGCGTTTCATTGATCACTGGGGTTTTATGTGGTACAAATATAATTTGTGTTGATCAGTAGATGAGTGGATCTCCTTCTTACTAAATTTCTCTTTGATGCTTTTAGTCTGATACCCTGTGTACTATTTGCCAAATTATCCGTGCCTACCCTCTCCAACACTCCTCCTCTTTGTGAGGTGTGTGAGATTAAACACTGGAGCATTGCTATCTACGAGTACTTGTGAATGCGCATATATGATATAAAGACATATTTTAATTAACATTACTCCTGCCGAGGATACTTTCCAATATTGAATACAAACTTATGATTTCAATTTGATTGGCTTTTTCTCTGGGACTTAGTCGCTTAATTCATTATTTTTTTTCTGTTATTTTCTCCTCATTTTTAATTGAAAGGAATTAATCTAAATCATTTTAATATTTTCCATGTATGTAACATTTAATTTTGGCATTCTTTGATAGATATGAACTTCGCTCTGATAACCTTTTCTTCCAGAAGCCCTCATTCAACCATTATGGGTCACCAGAATCCTGTTTCTGGGTGTCATTATTCATAGAATGTTGCTTCTTTAACTCACATACACATACTCAGAAAGCAATTTCCTCTGATAGCATAACATATACGTAAATAGACAAACCGATACACTCAGTAATTTAATGAATTAAATGAAATAATTTGCCATAATAGGAACTTTAAATATTCCCATATCTATAATTTTCACTGTAAAAATAAACTAGTATGAAAATCTGAAAGATCTAAATACCAAGAATCAAAGAACTTGAAGTTGAAGTAAGCATATATTCATGTATGTACATATGTAATGTATATATCACACACATTTGTAGCTAGTTTCCAATTAAAAACAAAAAACTTTCAGTAGTAAGTTTTATATACATATATATTAAATTGGTATTTATGTTATAATATGATTGCTTAAAAAATAAGAGAATCAGAATAATTAATTGCAAACTATTCACTTAATAATACTTAGCTAATTATATATCTTAGCTTCTAGAACTTTCTCTGGTACAAACCAGGCATGCCTGCTTCGCAAAAGTTTGCATTAGGCCAGTTCACTTTTACCACAGCCCTACATTAGTAGGTAACAGCTTTTTTACATAAAAACAAAAACACTCTTCAAATTTCTTTCAGTTAGTAAAAATTAAAGTGATATAACTCAAACTTTTGTAAAGCAGTGAGAGGTAGGAAATTTTACACCATTCTTGCAAGACTTTTTGATAAAATTAAAGCAGTCTACTCTGTTGTTGATTAAATATAAATATTTAAAATGAAAGTGGGTGGCATCAAAAGGTTATGTCCCTCTGCATGATATTTATAGACCCCAATAATGGAGAGAAATTTGTAAGTTATAATTCTAGCCAAGACATTTTAAAATGTGTTGATTGTTTAATCTATTGTAGTAAAATATAGTCTTTTATAGGACATATGTTTGTTTAACTTTCTTTTATTTAAAAATGCCAATCACCTATGCCCTTTGCCAGTGTTTAGGAGGAAAATTATACACACACACACACATGCACGCACGCACAGAGGGTGCCACAAAAATGTATACACGTTAAAAAATGAAAAAAATGTATTAAAATTGTAATACTCAATATATACCAATAACAAAAGATGAATACAAGTCACATTTGACTTCTGCAATTGCAAGAGGTGATCAAAGTGGTTACCATCAGCATAATTTTAATACAGTAATTTCCTTTCTTAAAATGTATATACATTTTTTTGGAACCCTCTGTGTGTATATGTGTGTGTACATATATATGTATGTATGTATATATATGTATACATACATACATATATTATACATACATACATACACATATATGTATATGTATACACACACATATATGTGTGTACACACACACACACACACATACACATCTTTGGAAGAGTTTAAGAGACCATTCTGAAAAGTGTTCTCCTACTATTTCTTACTAAACTAGATATTTTGTTTATGAATGTTGGTCATAATTTAATTTTTCTCTTGCAGTGTGCTATATGGGTTTAACACTGTAGAACTTTTTAGTTTTTTTTAATCCCTGTTCTTGCAAGAATCAAGAAGAACACATATCATTACTGACTTCAGAAATTAATAATATCTTTGGAGACAAAACAACATGAGTTAATTTCAACATAATAAGTTAATATTTGCTAATTATATTTTACCTCTTGTATACTTTATATTAGATCATGTGACACAGGTCTCTGAAGTCAAGAATATATTATCAATCTAAAATAATGTATCTTAATCCTACCTTCCTAACTACAAAATGTAAAATAAGTTTCTAATATTTTTATTTTTAATGTTATTAAGATTTAAACACATTTAAGAAAAAGATGTTCAAAACAGAAACAGCCTATTCAAAACAGCAAAACGTGACTATAGAGAATTAAAACCAAAATGAAAGGGTATATAATGAGAAAGGATATGAATGAGCTACAGAAATTGACACAATAGATAAAAAATTAACCCAAATCTGTATGTTTTAAACATTTGCATTTGGGACAAATTATAGTGTACTTTACATGTTTGTAAAAGTACACCATTTATTGTTAATTATCTTGCTTATTTATTGGTAATTATCAGATTAAGTTAAATCAAGCATCAAATTCCTCCTATAGTTCCAAGATTGCCTTGTGTACCTGGAAAATCTGTAGACGCCTAAGGTTAAAAATTAATGGTCAAATGAACTTTTGATTTCAGCTTCAAGTTGTAAAGAGTAGTAGCTGGCTTTAGAGAGTGTTGGACAAATTCAAAATCAATAATTTTTCTTGGATCCATTCAAGAACTGAAATCACCAGGCCAACTGCCTTTTCAATGTTTGGAGAGATCAAGCACACCCGCAGAGACAGAGCAACCAAGATCTGCTTACCTGAAATGAACACTGTTTTTTCTGATAATTGCCTGTGTTGAAGTTGGCTGATACATCCTGCCCAGAATATTAAATGCTACTACACATCCACTGTCAAGCCCTAGCATTCATCAACGCACCCTGCAACAAAAAAGAGCAGGAGAGATAATATCAATACCACCACAGGCTACATTTTCTGAATAATCTCCTGATCAGCAAAATTTTAGCAATGATGAAGATCTTTATATCCTAGATTAATAACCTACAGCCTGACTTCATCTGTCTTTGGGCAGAAACATGGCGGGGAGATATACAAAAATGCAGCTCTGATAACCAGGAACTGGCCTGTCTTTACAAGGAGCTAACCTGCTATTCACAGCTAGGTATAGGGAGTCTTTGTGTTCTATTCAAAAATAATAGTTCTCAGAATACAAACAACTCTTTAATTTTGATGAATGAAGACAAAAGTAAGACCAATCCATAATCATATCTGAACTTCTATAAAAGTAATCCACAAAAATGACCATTTACCAATCCTAATATAAATGACCACTGCTTCCTCACCAATCAAAGGTCCATTTGACTATAGTTTTCCTTACATAATTACTCACATTCATTCCTACAATTTTCTAGATAAAATTTAACATACCCAATCATAGAATCACTGCCACTACAGACAGAATCCAATCCAGAGTAAAGCACCACTTTCTTGAAAACTCCCCTAATCTACTAATGGTCTCTTACTTAGGAGCCCTACAGTTCTCTAGAGTGTTTATTCTGTCTCACTGCAGTGAGTTTATAATCAGCTTTTGAAAACTGTGTTCTTAGTGATCTTTAGCTAGGGGGCGTTGACACCTGAAATAAAAAAGATTTGACTCTGATAGTATTTTATTGGCAGGAAGTAACCTTCACATTTGAATATAATTGTAATTTATATTTCATTGTGTGGGTGTGTTTTTTAATTATCTTAAAGTTATCTATCTGTATATTTTTTCTTTAAAATGTTGTGCCCACCCCCCACCGCCAGAAATCCCCACATGCGGTGAGGCCCATCCATGTACCATATAGAGCCCAGACCCGGGGACCTTAAGTAGCCTGGATCTCTACATCTTTAGGAGTAGTAGGTGTTTGCAGGCAGAGACATTTGTTTTTCAAATGTATGAAGTAATACAACATGTCATGTTTGAGGAGTACTAAAAAGCTGGATGTGGCTGAAGTGAAGGAAATTTTATTTACAATTGGGTCTTGGGAAATTACAGAGTAAGACTGAGAAGCGATACCTTGTTTGTAAAGGGATAGATAGACAGATAGATATAAACATTATATGTATATGTATGTATATATATAGTTTATATATAAATATATATTATATATATAATATAATATATATTTATTTATTTAAATATATTTATATTTATATATTATATATATTTATATATTATATATATTATATGTGTATATATATATATACATATATACATATATTTATTTATTTATTTATTTATTTATTTATTTATTTATTTTTCTCTAGAGTTGGTGCTTGGAGGCAACATGTATCCATAAGCAGGACTGTGTCATTCGTGTATACTTGTGCTTTGGAAGGAATATGCCAAATATATCATGGTACCTCATGTTTTCCCTCTGGAAAGACATGAATTCCAAAACACAAACATACAGGTTTCCCTGGTTATATCAGGTTAGTAGCTCCAAATAAAGTATAACGATGAAAAAATATTTTTTTCTCCAATTGATAGCAAGCTTTAATACTACAAAGACGGGAATAGTCTGTGTTTACATCACTAACAGGAGTAAAGGCTTTTCATGCAGAGCTAAAGCATAATGACTCCCATTCGGGGAGCCAAGCTGCATTCCTGGGTGACATCCAGTCTGCAGTGTGTAGTCTCAGCTGTACTCTGCTGCTGGGATTCCCTGGGTTTAGTGGGTTATAAGATAGGGATGAACAATTGTCACCCCAAACACATTTAGAAAACTCTGTAGATTATTTTCAATATTCACTTGTATGGCTTCAGTCAAAGAAGAGTAAGTAAGACTCTATTTCCTATACACATTTTATGTACACTTTAAAAGATCAAGGAAACAACATAACTTTATTAATTAGGTCGGTGCAAAAGTAATTGTAGTTTTTTGTGATTATTAACTTTGTAACCGCAATTACTTTTGCACCAACCTAATAGAAGCGAGTACTATTACATAGAGTAAGTGAGAAATATTGCTTAACAAATGAGTACTAAGGAAATTAGATAATTCTTCCTTAAATATATTTTTAATGGAAAAAGTCAATTCGTTTTAAAATACAGTAGTAGACTTCATGTTAATAATGTGGTATTAAAGACAATTCTTATCCACTTCCTTCTCTGAAACCAATTGAAAACAAGAATAACATGAAAAAATAAAGGAAAAAGCTAGCTAGCCAATGAAATGAGAAAGCACCTCAGATTCCAAGTTTGAAAGAAAGAAGAATACTTTGGATACAATAAATATTAACCTAGTTTGTTTCAGGTACTCTTCTAGCATTTCGATTATATCAGTGGGAGAAAAGAAGAGTCAAGATTCCTACACTTGCAAAACTTGCATTTTCGTAGGAGGTAGACAAACAATAAATATTACAAATAAGTAAATTATGTAATATATAAAAAGATGATGAATGGTGAGAAATAGAGGGAAAGTATAACGGGGTCAAAGTCAGTGGGGAGTTCCTGGTGGTGTCCAAGAAAATTGCACCTGATGGAGTTAAGAGAGATTAAACCCAACTGCACTGAATCAAAAAGTGGGAGAGTTTCTAAGTGCTGAGTTGAACTAGTTGAAAAGTGCTGGAGGATGTTAGGGGGATTTGGTCAATGTGATTAGCCCATCTCTGTTTCCTGGTTGGCACTTACTCAATTTAGGCTCCCACCCTCCCACAGAGACTGGACTGGTAGAAAGTGGCATTGTCTTTTCTGATCCTTGCATTCAATGCAGTGGCTCCCAGCTCCTTGAGAAAGAGAATCTCGGTTTGTAAAACTAGTAAGAGATTGGGATTGATAACTCAAAGGAGCAGAGAAAGAATTTACAATTGCAATTTTTCTAAAGAAAAGGGAGGTTCCAGGCTCTAGTCAGGAAGATTGTCTAAAGCTTAGCCAAGCTGAGGAGAATTCTAAGGCCGTCTTGGTCAGTGGTTTGGGGTTGGGGTGCAGACTGTAGTCACTATTAGCAGGAGAAGCACTGAGAACAAAACTGAAAAATGCTCTCGGAAGAGATGTCTTAGCAGTTGTGGTAGGGAAATTCAGAAAACATCTATATTAAAGATGCCTGCAGAACCCACTGTTTCTCCCTGCTCTGCACTTACACTTTCAGTGAGAGACTGGCTTTAGTCAAGGCTGAGTGATAGAAAAGAAACAGTAAGGGCCATATGCATAGATGCTGCAAAACAGAAAATTAAAGTTCTAAAAAGATATGGCAAAGGAAGGTTGCTTTTAGAAAGCACAAACAAAAGGAGGACTAGGGGGAGGGGAGTGGTAGAGGAGAGTAAAGGGGGTCAAATATAGGGTGATGGAAGGAGAACTAACTCTGGGTGGTGAACACACAATGCAATATTATAGAGGATGTATTATAGAATTGTACACTTGAAACTTACATAATTTTGCTACCCGATGTCACCCCAATACATTTAATTAAAAAAATAATAATGCAGGGAAATTCTCAGACAAAAATTATTGGTGTTTTCAAAGAAATATTGTGGTTTTATTAACTCATAGATAAGGTGCAATCAAAAAGGAAATAAAGGAAAACCATTTGAGCCCATCATTAACCTCATGTAATAAGTGAGGAAACTGAGAGTTTCCGTTAAGTGGCCAATATCACACAAAAAGTACGGATTTTATCTTATGAAATTGGAACACTAGGGCCAGTGCTCTAAAGCATTGTTCTGTATGGGTTTCCCTATTATTTTTGATGAAACACTGCAATAACATTTATCTGATAAACTATTGTATTAAAACACAGAGCTCAAGGTTGCAGAGATTGTGGTATTTGAAACGACTGATAGTATTAGATTTGTTCATATATAGAACTAAGGTTAATAACTGAAAACTGTGTATAGAAAAACGTTACCATAGCAGGCCTTTAAGACTGCTATTCTTAGAAAGGCCTGCTTGCAATTTTGACCCTTGGCTGGCATCTGGAATTTCAGGAGGATTCCAGCTATTCCCAGAGCAGATAGAAGAATGCTTAAACTATGCCTAAGCTGCTGTTCATTATACAAACAGCATGATTGTATAGTGACTGCCTGCTTTCCTTTTGGGAGTCTTGACCAAAGTACATGCTGGACAAAGAGTACCTATGTGATCAGCCATCGATAAAAACCCTGGACATATTTCACATTGTTTCTTACCTGAAGAATTAAGTACATCCTTGTGACTCCCCTGGGGGAAGACTGGAAGCTGGCATCTAATTTCCTCTGGAGCTCACCCCAGCTTCCTTTTTCCTCTACTTATTTGGCTTTGTATCATTTCACTGTAATGGATCTTAGCTGTGGGTATGACTATATCCTGAGTCCTGTGAGTCCTCGTGAGTCATTAAAATCAGGGCTGGTTTAGAGGACCCTAGGCACACTGCAGTTTACCTAATGGTTTACTAATGTTATACATCTTGAAAATATTAAAAAGAAGAGGACACTATTGAAAAGAGTGAATACATACATTATTTGTGAAATTATACCACATTCTTTTTGGGGACCTACCTGACCTCCTCTCCTTCTGATACATAGGGGCTTATCAATCACAACATCCTCTGACATTATTCTTTTCAAATAAATGGGAAAGTGACCCAGTTTATGTCAATTATAAACTGTATGAATGACAAGATTTCAGCAATTTTACAAAACTTCCTATTTTAATCATTTAGGCATATTTGAAACCATTTGCATGTATTACAAAGAAAATCTATCTATAGATCTATAGAAGCAGACAAATAATCCATAGTTAAAAGCAAACAAACAAACAAAAAGATGGCAATGAGACAGTGTAGAAAGAGCAAGAGGAGTGAAGGGAAAAACTGAGTTTGAAATTTTGTAAAAGAAAAAAAATTAACAAAATGCAAATCTGGGAAAAGAGAGGTGAAAGGAACTATAGAAAAGTTGTAGTCTCACTTTTCATCAATAGATTCTCTCTGAAATGTATAAATAAAAGACAAGTTTTAAAATATCAATTTAAAGGCAAAAAAAAAAAGTAAGCATTAGATTATCTGAAAACCAATATTGTAGATTCTCAAAGAGAAACACACACACATACATACTTATATGCACAAATGCATTGATGAAAAAGAAAGATCATATTACAAAAGAACTAATCCAAATAAATATTTAAAAAGGCATGTGGTATTTGGAACACATTTGGTTATCTCTACTTTCTCTGTAGAATTAAAGGGAATATGAAAAAGACATTTAGTATATGGAATAGAACTGGTTATCTCCACTTGCCTGACTAATTAACTAATAATATAGCAAGAATAAAAAAATACATAAAGTCTACAGGAACAAGGAAAATGGAAGATAAAATAATAGGAGATGAGCAATATCCAAAAACCTTAGTAATGACAGAACAAATGGTAATTTTACAGAATGGAGAAAAGTGACTTCAAGTACTACAGAAGGAGAAGCCAATAAGATTTAAATAAATTGAAATAACAAGGTACCAACAAGGCTCAGAAAGTGAA
The DNA here is from genome assembly GCF_036562045.2 of Rhinolophus sinicus. NCBI lineage: Eukaryota > Metazoa > Chordata > Mammalia > Chiroptera > Rhinolophidae > Rhinolophus > Rhinolophus sinicus. Next base: position 115,914,988 of record NC_133757.1, read on the forward strand.
CGTACAAAGTAACCTTAGGAGTGAATGATGTATGAAGTTAAAAGAGGAATTTAAATATTGTACAAGGAACAGGTAGACCCTTAGATGCCCACTTTCATTTCTTTGTGTCAAGACTAAGACCCATTTGCAATTCTTGTCTCAGGTAAGAGATTTCTTTTCTGGAGATACTGAACCATAAAAAGTAAACAAACAAACAAACCCCAAAATTCTAGATGGAAGACTATCAAGAGAACCAGTGAACTAGATCTAAGTAACGTTTTAAACACTTGTAGGATATATTCCTATAGTATTTAGTCAGTGAAAATCGACATACTCTTCCTACCTTTCCCTCCATTAGGTTCCAAGAAATAGGCAGCCAACTCAAATTGGTTAATTCGGAGGACACGCTCCCACAGTGAGAAAGCTCCAGTGAAACAGTCACAACTTCATTTGACAACTAGATTGCAACCCTGCAGTCATCGCATTCTTCTCATGTTTACAACTAGTTTTTAAAGCCCTCAACTGAAAACACAAAACCAGAAAAAGAATCAAAAAGGAGGATTTTAATATTAATTTACACAGATCAAAACAAAAACAAAAATTCAGAATGCAGAGTGGAACTTCAAAGAAACTATAATTGATATTCCAAGTTAAAAGAAGATAATATAACCATAAGTAAAAACAGTACTACATAAAAAAGGAAAGAGGAGCGTTTCATGAAATAAATAATTCTTGAAAATTAATTGATGCTGATTTTTTAAATCATAATAATTGAAGACTACTTTTCAAATAAAATAAAAGAAACAAAATATCGCTAATTAAGCATTAAAATATAAAAATTTAGGAACCAATTCAGAATGTTCTAAAACTTATATTACAGGAGTTTCTGAAAGTGAATTTATAATCAGAGGTAAAATGGTAAAAAAAAAAAAACATAACTAGAAAATTGTGCCAACTGAAGAACTTGGTTTCCCAATTTAAAAATGTCCATATACTATGCAACACAACAATTAAAAACTAACATCGAGCTACATAATTATGAAATTTCCTAGCAAATGCATTTCAAAATATGTTTTGAGAGGTTCTAAATGAGAAAAACAAAGCAGTTTGCATGCACTATAAAGAGAATCATAGTGGCACCTATTGCTGTCAGTAATGGGTACTAGAAATATTTACTTCTGCCAAAACTTAAGTAAAAATTGTTTCCAATCTAAATTCTCCACCCAGCTAAAAACATGAAGGTAAGATGAAGATCTTTTTAGCCATAGAAGGTCTTGCATGTTCCTGTTCATTGAAAGCTGTTGAAGGATGTGTTTTAATGCATCAAAAGGAACTAGAAAAAAAGAACTCATGTGATTCAGAGAAAAAGGAATTCAGAATAGAATAGGGTCAAGAGTGGTTTCTAGAGGAAAACTTTTGTGTCTGTGTGTGAATCTGAATATCTGTAGAATTGTGGCTATATAAACACTGCAGATTAATTTTAACAAACATTATAATGCACATCTTTTGAGAGGTTTAGAGGAGGGTAAGTGTTTTCTTCAAGTAACAGTGAGAGTTTAAAAAACTTACATTCTCATTTATCATATTAGGGAAACATATCAAAACTGGAAAAAAATATTTACTTCTCTACAAATGTATTTATTTTTAAAGACACAATGCAGCATTCAAGATGATTTAAAAAAATTGTATTAAATTTATTGAGGTGACTTTGGTTACTAAAATTATATAAGTTTCATGTGCATATTTATATAAAACATCATCTATACATCGCATTGTGTGTTCACCACCCAGAGTCAGTTCTCCTTTCATCACCATATATTTGACCCCCTTGGATGGTAAAAGAGAGAAAGGGGGGTCAAATACAAGATGAACTTTTAATTCTTGCTTCCATCCAAAATTGCAGAAAATGTTGCCCAAGATTCCCAAATATTCAACCCAAAGCTCTAATTTCATTTAATGACCCCACTTTTTCCCATACATTTCCAACATCTCTCCAAAATTAACAAATATTACATGGAACAATCATCCCTAACTTTTCAAACAGCTAAATTAAATTATAATACAATCAATTTCCAAGATACATGTAACTCTTAAATTACACTGGCTAATAAAAAAGGGGGGGCACAGAGTAAACATTAGTGCCTTTAATTTTTATCCAGAATTACTTAAATTATTTAAAAATGATTAGTTCCGGTACCACACCATTCAAGCTTATCAATCTATAAACAGTTTACACTCATGTAGAGTTTCACTGTTGGTGTTTGTAAACTGTAAGACAGAATAAGTCATACAGCATATTGACTCATTGAAAATGGCTTGCAAAGTGCTAAATGCAGTGTCTGTACAGATAATTCCTAACTGTAATGAAGCCAGCAGATTGACATTTCATGATGCAGAATGTATGCAGAAATTATGTGCCCTCAGTGACTTCATATGTGCTCCCTGACGAGAGTGCATGAAATGAACCAACATATATAGGTTGCTATTTCCTTTGATTAGGATAAATTTTAGTTCTCTCATAAACTGTAATATGGCTATGTAAGCAAAAGAGCTCACTGAGCTCGGTGAACCTGGGGAAGAAGATATACTCTCCAGAACGACAGGACTTTGACATTTGTATTCAGCAAAAACTTGAGCTTTCTTGAACAAAAAGGAAATAATTTCAATTAAAGTTCAATTTTTCAAAATGGATTTATCCGTGAAGAAATCTGGTATTCATTAGGCAACTATATGCTCCTACTCTCTCACCTGACTCTATTTGCAACTCATTATATATTATTTTCATTATGTTTTTTATTTCAAAGAACATTTAACATTTTAGCCACATCATTCTTTATCAAATTAAAGGCTGTGTCCCATTTTAATAAGTATCAACAAGTAGCTGAGTAATTTTTAGGCAATGGTATTTCCAGAACTCATAAAAATATATCATAGGCTGGCTACACCTATTTATTATGACATTTATTCATGAAGCATTATGGAAATCATCATTAGACAATAAAAAGGAACATTTTTTATTGGTGTATAGTGAAATCTTATCAACCATATGTTAAAATTTACTTGACTGTGAATATTTAGTATTTCAGTCAAGACACAGAATAATCTAGTACTTAGATATCGGCCGATATTGGTGACTTGTTACATCCTATGCCAAATTCAGTGCCTTCCTAGTTTGAGTCTAGTTCTGGGTCTGTTTCCTAAGCTTGTCCTATGATTTAGATGAATTCAAATATGTAAATCACTTACAATGAGGCCTAGTACATGCTAAGTTCTAGCCAAATGATAAATAGTATTATTACAAATTGTGAAGGAATAATCCTTTCAAGCATGTAAAAAGGGCATATAATTCTACCGTGTAAAATTAGAGATAAATAAGACTTACATTGCAATTCTAGACATTTCATTCTTGTTTGTAATTCTCAAGCATTTGTGACTCAACAATCTAACGGAAAGTCTTAAACACTACTTAAGAGAAATGTTTTTTGAAATTTAGGGGAATTCTTAGAAGAGAAACATGGAAGTTTTGAAATAATGGGGAAACTTTTAAGATACTTATTTTTGTAATTTGTGAAAAGTCTAAACTACAAAATAATGAGAAAAATAATCACTCATATAGTCAAAACTATAAGTGATATCCTTTATAAAAATCCCATATTCCTACATGTTGCACACACATACACATATGTGTATGTAGCACATCTGTTTTTAAAAAAGATAGTCAGATTTTATGCATTTTTCTAATTTCTTCCTTTAGATTTTTCTCAGTATTTCCCTTGATATTAAACATTCTCTGAAAACAGTATTTAAATCATTATATTTTAGGATGTCTCTTTACTAAAATGTGTATAACCATTCTCTATATTTTTATTACTTTTGAAATATTGTTATTTTAAATACTATATCAGTAAGCAACGTTGTGTTATTTCCGTAGACATTACACCAAGCCATAGAACGACTTTGAAAAAGCATTTGAAATTCTTAAGATCCTTAAATCATTTTGGTGTATTGCCCAGCTGAAAATATAAATTTAAGTCCCACCAAAAGTTTATAACGTATATATTTTCTTGCATCTTTTACCAAGATAGCTATTATCTATAAAGTCTCAAATTTTTTGGAAAAATTATCTATTTCAGGTAATGGGGTTGACTACATCTTGATTTAAACTTCTTTTGTATTTTATTACACATGCCTATTTCTAGTTTGTTTCTTTTTTCTCCCTGTGTTCTTTCATATTTAAACACTTTTAAAAACCAAAGGCCTACAATTGCCTTACTTCAATAAGATAATATTTATTCAGTGCAAAAGTGATAACATCTTTTTGAAGCCCCAAAAATAACTACATACTGATCCTATGAGGGTAACAAACCAGTTGATAGATTATGAACACACTGATGCTGTAACCCAAAGAGCTAAAAATACTGATCTGTTAAGTCAGTGTTTCTCAAATTGTGTTCCATAACTATCAGCCTTAGAATCCACAGACTCATCTGGAACTCATGCCCCAAATCCGAAATCTAGCAACACATCCTAGACTGTGAATCAGACAGCTGTCAGCACACAGACCTTTTCATTTTCTGAAAACTCTCAGAACATCGAGTGCATTCTAAATTTTAAAAACAGTTTTAATAGTGGTCTTGTGGATTGCCTGATATGGGTTATTAAATAAATGACTAATGGCAAGAGATAATGGGGGCTTTTATAGTAATTTAAATAGATTCAAAATATTAAACCACAATCAAATAGATGATATGATTTCCATTTGAATGTATGTGTAGAAAGAGGCTTTGTCAGAAATTCAACTCAAACAACTGCACAATGGGAAATTATGTGATTAAAGACATACTAATTGTACAATCAAATAAGCACATGTGTCCAGATTAAAATGCATAATGAGATTATTTATTTAGAGTTATCTTGGTACAATTATACTATATTTCTAGGCAAAATTATGTGATGCAGTTGGGAGTCACAAATTTATTTATTTATTTTTAATATGAAAGACAAATATTAGAAAACTAAAAGCAGAAGCATTTAAGAAAAGGCATAGACAAGTAGGAATAGACATAATTAGGAACTGGAAATCTCTGTGAACATCAATAGCAATGCTTCACTCTATATTTTTAGAGCCCCTCAGATAATTACTAAGGACAGTTTGTAGCAACCATGATTATGTTCCCTAGCTAATTTCCATAGTAACCAGTAAAATGCAAAAGGAAAATGACTGTGGACAGGTTAGTGTTTATTATGGAGTCAGTTACTCCACAAAACTATTAGAAAAATTTGCTGGCAGTCTTATATAAACAGAGTTTTATTATATAATGTTACATGAACTGTATTTTGACCTTTGGCTTTATGGAAACAGTTTACTGTTTTTGGTCTATGGTAAACTATAGTAATAATCAGAACGGCACATAGAAATCATCTAAGACCATTTTTTCTGATAACAGATTTTATAAAAAAGATAAAAAATGAGTTTAAGTAGTAAAATGATCATTTTAGAGCTAATAAGTATTTTACTGAAGTATTAGATTATATTTTGAGTCTATTTTGAATCTTCATTGCTTTAAAAGATAATCTGCTACTTTAACGGGATTATAAATACGTTGGTAAGGGGTTCTGATGCTTTTTAGTCTGTTTAAAATTTGTATCATATTCGAGATCAAAGTTTTAAAAATTATTATTGTTTTACCCTACTATCCCTAAGTTACGAAATTACCAGTAATGATTACATATGAATGACTTTCTATTTGAAGTTTAATGTGTGCAAATTTTTGCAATTCTATTTGTGTCACTTCACATAATAAAAATAAAAACAATGGCATGTTACACTCTGCACTGTACAAGTAAAAACCAGGAAAATCAATGAGAAGCTAATCTGGAACTATTTTCTTTTTCACAAAAACAATATTTTAATGATTCCTTAAACTTGTTCTTATCCAGTAATCCCTTATATACTAGCATGAATATAGAATTCCCTATGATAAATGTACTAATGGTCTGATGGGTTTTAAGCACATGCATCAGTTCAACAAGGAAAGAGCATGCCAGCCCTGTCCAATTAGAACCATCCTCTTTTACTACAATTTCAAGAAAACAAAATCTTCTTGTATTGAGTCTGTTAAGAAGGATGGGAATATCCTAAATTATTATATTCATTTTTTTTGTACTTTATCTCTACTGTGACCTGTGGATTATCCCCTATTTTGCTGTCACTTTTCTCTACATCAGTAGCAATTTCTATATTTATACCATGTATCTCATTCCATTGTTTTTGTCATCTGATATGACGTTTTTTGTCTCTTTTCCTATCTGCACCATAAGATCTTTCAAGTTAGATGTCTTTCGCTCTCTCACTCTATCTTCTGTCTCTGTCTCTCTAACACTGCCCCTCCATCCTCAATTAAATATTCAGTTTAAGATATGGCACCAACTGTCTGCTTATTCAACACATTTATTGACTGCTTACCACTATTCTAGATGCTGGGAAAAAAATCTGTAGAAATACAGACAATAGTCCATACCTTCATAGTGTTTATACCTTATTCTAAAACTGAGACAAGCAAAAGCATTATGGAACATGTATTGCATGTGCTACAGAGATACAGCTTAAGAAACGAAGGGGCGAGACCATATTGGAGAGGGGATTTTCAATACTTAGGGAAAGCTTCTTTCATAGGGTGACATATAAGTACAAGGCTTGCAGCACCACACAACTCCAGGGAGCGTCATTCATACTATAATCTATGTGAATAATGACCCCTGACTTGTGCAGGCTACAGCTAGGCAGGTATAAGCAGTGTCCTGGTAAAGACCAGGTGCGGGTAAAGGAGAACACCATGCACATAGCTGGGGAAGAGAATTCTAGGCAGAGGACACAAATGTCTTATTCAAGACAGAAGTATGTTTAGATGCTTTTGTATCATCAAAGGGGCCAGTGGGCATGAAGGATTTTCAATAAATATTTGGATACAATTTAAATATTATCCACAATTACATTGATTGCCTATTGATCTGAATTGACATTTCTAATGTCCTAAAACACTAAACAGTAATTATTCTCAGTGTTTTTTTTCTATATTATATAACTCATGCTTTGTCACTTAATGAAAGTTTTCTCTCACCATGATGGTCATTTTGATGGCGAAACATAGCTAGATAAATTAACACTGATGACAAAAAAATAACATCATTATCAACTGGCATATATATTTATATATTATTATTCCTTTGGTATTTGAGAAAGAAATGTCTGGATTAATCATTTTTATTTGTGATTTGTGCAGTGAACTTGCATAACACACCGTGAATTAGTTAGGCGTGGTGAAATACGTAAGAACACGCCATTTGCAAATATCAGTGGCTATGAATTTCTTTCTAGGTACTTACATTCTGACAAATCTTATTAAAAATATTTCTACATTCTGTAGAAAGATGCCCATACTCAGAAGAAATCCAAAAGCATCTGTGTCGTGATTGAAAAATAAATATTGCTGTGGCTTCTTTTGAGTCGTTGCCCTGTTTCTTCTCATCTGGGACGTTTAGTTCAATCAAAACAAAAGGGATGTTTTGGAGAGAGAATAAAAGCAGTCTTCTGAGCTTTCTCAGATACACTGTCTTCTTCACCCCTTTTAAAGTTTCAAGTTTTAGATCCCTCTTCCTCCAACTCCAAAAATGTTCCAGGGGAATTGTAATTCTGTGTTCCAGTCCCAGAATTTCCTGCTTTTCTAAAAGAGTCCTTTAAAATGTCAACAACACAAACTAAGCCACCAGTTTTAAAGTGAAAATAACAGCTGGTCCTCACTAGCCTACACTTTGGGATATTAAATTCTAAGTGTATTGTGAGCAACTCATTTCAACAACCAATTACTGCTTCAAAGACACGACAAAGACTAAGTAAGAAAGCATCATCCACCTCACATTTCTGAAGTGTATGTGCTCTGTGTGAGCCAAACCCCATGAAGCGTTGAACCAAACAACCACAGCAGGTTCTTATCCTCTTGGTTATTCAGCATTAATTTCTTAATGCCTGGTTGGGCTTGCTGATGAGTGGCCTCTATCTCTCAGGTATTCTGCAACATTGATTTCCAGCCTTGGAGTGAATTATTTGTTCGTTTTTTCTTTGCGTGATTTAACACAGTTGGATGGAGAGAGGCGGAGGAAAAGAAAGCTAGAATAGATGTGCCCTACTTGAGGTTTTCGTTTAGTAATACTGATGTGAATGCCCATGTTTTTTAAAAGATTGCTAAGATTTCTTCCAGCTACAAAGATCACTGTAATACAATATTTTCAGTGTATATAAGAGGTCCCTTCAACCAAATAATGTTGCTTTTTAAAATGTATTATCAAGAATATTTTATTAACGTATGTTTCCAAAATATTTCCTAAGTCAGTTCATCATCTCTTTTGCATGTTTGCTATCTTATAATGTAGCACAATCACGAAGAAAAATTGTCATCTTTTCAATTCCTTTTGTATTCTTCTTATCTAATATAACACTTAATGGCTGCTCTAAATTTCTGTTATTAAATCTGGATAGCATTTAGGAATCAGCAAGTATTTTAATATTTGAAAATGTCTGATATGAAATTATTTCAAAATTTGAAAAGTACACACAGAAAATACATAATGTCTATTTCTGAGTCATAACACATTTTATTATGAATGTTCATGTTTCCATAATTCTGTCATTTTACCTTCATCATTAGAAATTTTACCACTAAAAAGTTATTAATTATGCTCTTTGAAAATGACACAGATGACAGTTTAGTGGTTACCAGAGGGTAAGGGGGGTGGGGGATGGGAGATGAGGGTAAGGGGGATCAAATATGTGGTGATGGAAGGAGAACTGACTCTGGGTGGTGAACACACTATGGGATTTATAGATGATGTAACACAGAATTGTACACCTGAAATCTATGTAATTTTGCTAACAATTGTCACCCCAATAAATTTAAAAAAAAATAGAAAAAAAATAAAAAGAAAATGACCAATATTGTATTTAATTAGAAATTTCTATCCATACTAACATACGTAAACATGCAAAATATATATAGAAAAATTCTTCTTTAAGAGATTTATAAAAACCATCTTAATGATTTCCTCTGAAAGAAAGACTTTAGTGAAAGATGTAATGAATTTTTGTATCAATACTCTATTAGACTTTTTCCCAAGGTCTCTCTAAATGTAATTCTACTTTCAAACATGTCAAATAAGTACTCAAAGGTGCACATATATTTCTGAGTGCCAAGGATGATATAATAAGAATGAGTCTATATTAATATATTCAGAGAAACAGATTCTACAGGTCTAGATAAAATAATTAGAGCTTGTTAAAAAATGTAAATTGTCTTAATGGTTTCAGAT